>NW_023269666.1:300000-540755 GCF_004353265.1 Vitis riparia | reverse complement strand
TTACATATTTATATTAATATTGATTTTTTTTCATTTAAATTATGTTATATGTTGTCAACAAATATAAGCAAATTATTTGGTTTTAATTATAATCAAAAGTTACACTAATGTTATCGATTTAGAACTCATGTAAAATTTATTTTATATTGAAAATGCATTAATATTATTTATTAATTTTTGTTTGTTATATGTAACCGATTCTAATAATATTATTTTTTTTATATAGCTAAAGTTATTTGATAATGTCAAATCACACAAAACTTGAATTTATGGCACTTGACATATGAGGAAAGAACTATTTATCTTGTATCTTTGATGTTAAAATCCATCTTGATGCAATGAATCTTGGAACTACAATCAAGGAAGAAAATCCAATATCTTTGCAGGATCGCGCAAAAGAGTTGATTTTCCTTTGTCATCATCTCCATGAAGGTTAAAAATATAATTATCTGACAACAAATGATTTTTTTACTCTATAGAGTGATCTGAAGGAAAGATATGGACCACTAGAAAACTGTGATTCTCCCAAAAGTTTAATATGATTTGATGCACTTTGAGGTTGCAAGTTTTTAAAATTGTTGGTGAATATAACTTTGCATTGTTCAAAATCGATTGTAAATTAAAGTTGCGTGGAGACAAAAAAAATCACAAAAGAAGACATGTTAAAAAAATCTTTTATTATTTTTCATGCCTCAAATGTACTCCTATAGCAAAAGTATCGAGAGCGTAGATTTACAAAATATCTCAAATTAATATCATGTCTTCTTGTTATTAAACAAAATAATGAGTTTTTGATGAGAAATCACTAGTCTTGTCCAACTAGGTCTAAAGCATTCCTTAAAGTGAATGCAATATCATCCCAAACTCGTGGATGTAGATGAGGACGAGGACATGGTTGTGATTATGGAAGGAATTATGGATACCATGGTGCTCATGATAGTAATTCCTCAAACTCCCAGAGAAAAAAAAAGTCTCATTACACCACCAGAAATGGAGCAATACTGAGGTAAAAACAAAAAATTGGGAAGTATATATAGGATAAATCTCCCAAAAACCATGAGAATAATTACTACAGATGTGGTACGAAAGGGCATTAGGCACATATCTGTTATACGCTCAAATATTTGACTGACTTTTGACCAAGCATCAATGAAAGCAAAATGAAAAGAGATAGAGATGAACTTCATCAATAGTGATGGATTGGATTGAACCTACAATGACATTGATTTATTTGGAGGTCTTAGTGAAAAAACCGACTATTTAATAAATAATGAAAATACTAGCATTGACTGATGTTACTTTATGTATCAATTAATATATTATTATGTCTTATATTTACATCTTGTCATTACATTTATATTGTTACTTATATTATGCCTTGTTTTTTCAAATATTAGTTATTTTTAAAATCCATGTGTTATTGAGTTTGAAGATGAATGAGGATGATGTATGTCTCACAAACTATACAACCACGCACACAATTCTTTAAGATAAAAGATGCTTCATTGAACTGACAGTAACAAAAGCTAATGTAAGTACCATATCTAATACTATAGACTTGGTTGAAGGCTCTGGAAGAGCAAATATAATGCTACCAAATGAAACCAGATTCTTTATAAGTGATGTTTTATATTCTAGCAAATCTAGAAGAAACTTGCTTAGTTTTAAAGATATCCGTAGAAATGGATATCATATTAAAAATATGAATGAAGGTAATGTAAAATATCTTACATTACTTCTGTTATTTCTAGCCAAAAGCTTACAGTGGAAAAACTCTCAGATTTTTTCCTTTGGGTTGTCTCATACAACTATAAAGTTTATTGAGTCATACGTTGTCGTGAACTAGAAGTACAATGACTTAAAAAATTTTATCCTTTGGCATGATAGGCTAGATCACCCATGGCCTTCAATGATGCTTCGAATAATAGAACACTCACATGGGCATCCACTGCAGAACCAAAAGATTCTTTTGTCTAATGAATACTCATGCGATGCTTGCTCACAAGGTAAATTGATGGTTAAACCATCTTTTACTAAAGTCATATGCAAGTCATCAATCTTTTAAAAAGAATACATGGGGACATATGTGGGCTTAACTATCCACCATATGGACCATTTCATTATTTTATGATCTTAATAGATGCCTCTACTAGGTGGTCACATGTTTGTCTCCTTTCTACATGTGATGTTGCCCTTGCTAGGCTCCTTACACAAATGATCAAATTATGAACATTATTTTAGATTATCTAATCAAGATAATACGTCTTGATAATGTTGACGAATTTACTTCTCAAACATTCATTAACTATTGCATATCAGTTGGAATAAATATTGGGCATCTTATTGCTCATACTCATACTCAAAATGGTTTAGTAGAATCCCTTATCAAATGCCTCTAATTAGTAGCTTGACCATTACTAATAAAAACCAAATTACCTACTTCTACTTGGGGACCTAGTCCGCATTCAACCTACAACTTACCATAAATACTCTCCTATACAACTTGTACTTCGAAAACAACCAAATATCTCTCACTTAGGAATCTTTAGTTGTGAAATATATGTACCAATTGCACCTACACAATGCACTAAAATGGGTCTTCAATGAAGACTTGGGATTTATGTAGGTTTTGATTCTTCGTCCATCATAAGATATCTTGAAACCTTGATAGAACATGTTTTTACAACTTGCTTTCCAGATTGTCATTTTAATGAGAGTGTTTTCCCATCATTAGAAAAGCTAATTCTAGAAAAACATTGAGAAATTACTTGGAATGCATCTACTATGTCTCATCTTGATCCTCGTACAAATCAATGTGAACTAAAAGTTTAAAGGATCATTCATTTGCAAAATCTTGTAGACCAATTACCAGATGCATTCATTGATACAAAAAAAAAATTAATAAAGTCACATATCCTGGCTACAAATACTCTAACACAAGTTGATGTCCTTGTAAGATAGTTAACAAATAGATTTAAGATATGTCTGAAGTGTGGTAGACCTATTAACTCAAAGGATGTAACTCCCCAAAAAATGAGAACACAAGGAAAACTTGGCACTCTAGAAAGGACAATCACAATGATTAATCAATCTAAAATTGATAAATTTATAGCCCTCAAGGAGACACAAATAAAGCAGAAAATCCTTGAAGAGGCACATATTGAACAAGAAATCCCTAAAGAGGTATGAATTGAATAATGAGCCCCTAAAAAGGCATAAGTACTTGAAAATTATGAGATCTTAATAAGTTATGTACACATGAGAGAAAAATGGGATTGAAATAATATTGTTATTAACAATATTTTCGCTTTCCAAGTAACCTTTGATATCATAAGAAATGATAAAGATCCCAAACTATGAAATGTGGAAGAATGTTGACATAGAAATGATTGGCCAAATTGGAAAGAAGCTATGCAAACAGAGTTAAACTCATTAATAAAAAAGAAGTTTTTGGACTTGTCATCTAAATTCCTAAAAATGTAAAGTTCGTTGCTTACAAATGGATATTTGTACGAAAACATAATGAGAACAATGAGATTATAAGATATAAGGCACAATTAGTAGCATAAGGTTTCACATAGAGACCTAGCATTGACTACGATGAAACATACTCTCCTATCATGGACGTAATCACATTTCATTTTTTAATTAGCTTGGCAGTCTCAAAAGAGTTGGATATGCATATTATGGATGTTATTACAACATATTTATATGGATCATGGATAGTGAAATATACATGAAAATCCCTTCAAGATTTAAATTGTCTGGAGAAATAGTACAAATCCTCGTAGCATACACTTAATCAAATTACAACAATCCTTATATGGATTAAAATAATGTAGACGCATGTGGTACAATCACTTTAACCAATACTTGTTAAAAGAAGGGTATACAAGTAACTCTATACGTCCATGCATTTTTATTAAGAAATCAGAAATTGAATTTGCAATTATTACAATGTATGTTGATAACTTAAATCTTGTTAGGACTCCTAAATAGCTCATAAGAACAACAAATTATTTGAAAAAAGAATTTGAGATGAAAGATATTAAAAAAAAAAAAAAAACAAAGGGCCTATTTGGTTGTTGTTTTTGAAAACTATTCTTAAAAATGGTTTTTGATAATAGTTTTTGGTGCTTTTAGAAAAAAAAAAATTGTGTTTGGAATTGAATTCTGGAAAATTGTTTTTGTTCTAAAAAAAAATGTTTGGTTGAGTTAATAATATGTTTTTTTTTAATTAATAAAGTGTTTTCTTCAATTAACTTGATATTATAAATATATAAATAATTTTCAATGCATAATTCATTTAAATTAAAAAAAAATCATTCTATTTTGAAAATTTTACACCAATTATAATTTTCTTAAACAAAGGATGACTTGTAACCATGTGTAACTATATTAATTTCAATAATATTTGTATTTGTACATATGGTAAATTTCATAATCATTTTGAAAACATTTATTTTAATCATAAATGCATCGTACTAATACATGTTTTTAATAAAAAAATCATCCAAATTATATGTATACTAACACAATCAATATTGACACAAATAAATACTATAAGTATTATAATACCAATATCATATTTTAATATAATATATTAAAGTTGCAAAGTTTATAAATGATAATTTTTTAGTTAATATATACATTCACTTAGTAATAATTAAAATAAGAAGAAGAAATATGATAAATAATAAAATAAAACACACGATGATGTTATACCCACAACAACCAATAAGTAGAAAATGACTTTGAGGATTTGTTGTAGGCATTGGGTATTGTAAGTCGGTAACTAGTTGTTGTGGATCATACTCGTCAACCCATATAAAGCAGTGGGGATATTCCTACAATACATAAATTGTTAAAAAAATAAAATAAAATATGATGTATATATTTCACTAACATCAATGTGTTTTCATGTGATAATTAAATATACTTACATGATATAATGGACTACAATAAAACCAACAACCATTATTTTTCTATGTTTTCAACATGAAAATACACATCCGTCCACGCCATAATAACACATGAGTCTTTTGTTCATCCTACTTTTACAATTATAAATCAAATTTATAAGCAATATTTAATCATTAGAAATTATAACATACATCACATAATACTAATGAGAACTAATTAAGTTAACAAATATATATAAATTCTAACAAATAATTCAAGTATTGATAAATATTTAGAATTAAAAACAGTATAAGTTATGGATTGACATTGATATAATTTGCCCACATCACTTGAGCAATTTGATTCCTACAAACTGTCATACCTGTTGCACTCTCATATGATAAATCAATTGAATGACTTGTGCTACATGTGCTCTCTTTTTCACATTGGATTGAAATGTTTTCTACATCATATTCTCCAAACAGTTGATCATTTCGGGTTGATAGACGAATCCAATAATGAAAGGTATAACATGCAACAACAATTGATGGTTGTCTACTTGGCTTATAACAAAGCATCATCCTTAATATTGGAAATCGTGTCTTCTAAACACCAAAACATCTTTCAAAGATATTACGAAAGAATGAATGTCTATAATTAAAAGGTTCTTTATACTTGATAGGTTGATTACGTTTGCCTCGATATTCTTGTGAATGATATCGCACACCTCAATGTGGTGGCAAAAATCCAGATGTACAAGGGTAACCAAAATCAACTAAATAATATTTTTCTTCACTTGGCCAAGGAAAATTGACTTTTGGTCTAGTCAATGTATCAAAAAAGACACCTACATCATTTGTTGTTCCTTCCCAACTAGTATAAACATATGTGAACATCATGTCAAAATCACATATACACATAACATTTTGTGTTATAATTGCTTTTCAACCCCTAAAACTAGTTTGTATATCAGCCAAGACCCATGCACTAACATGGGTGCTATCAATTGCACCGATGCAATCCTACAACAATAAACATTTATTATTATTAAAGAATTAAAACAATGATCATGAAAACCATTTATGTATATGAAATTCACATTTATAAATCTTTTTTTGTAAAATCTTATCTTAAACTATGTAAAATATTTAGGATTACTAGGAACATATGAAGACACATCATTAGCCATATTGCTAGGACGTATGGGAATTTTACTTAATTGAGATAATGCACATCTAACTTCTTTAAAGTGTCGAGTGATAGTCTCTGTGGAGTATTGAAAACGGTCTACTACAACCCTTATTCTTACATTATGTCCTACTATTAGTAAGAACATAACAACTGCCACTTCAATTATGACTAATCGTGTATCCTGTAAGTTTTCATGTCTCTTAAGATAATCACAAAGGTTCAAAAATGTTTCTTTATCCATCTGAAATAGTTCATAGCATGTTTGAGGATGACCACCTATCATATCTCATATCTCTTACAAATTGTGCACCACTTCACATTAATATCCTATGAGGTGTCTTGCATAAAAATATTTCCTCATACTCATTCATTATATGAGCAATAAAATTTTTATTTAAATCATCGTCCTCTTCAGAAAATGAAGTTGACTTATATAGTGAACCACTGCTTGTGTTGTTATCATCTATTAGTTACTACACAAAACAAATTTACTCATAATATAAAATATCACAACATGAACATTAAGGTAGATATAATATAAGTTTTATAACCATAAATAACATCCATACAATGAAAAGCTAAAGAACACGGTAAAAGATTCTAACCAAAACTGAAATAGTACATATTACGATGTCATCATAATAGTCATTCATCCAAACACTCACATTTAAAGCCTATCAAGCCAGGTATTTTTCCTCTCATCGGGCGTATTCATAAAAATCTTTCTCCACTTCGGCGTTGTGAATTTCTCAACAACTTCTAAATATTTGTCATTATCAAGCAAGTCAATGGTCTGTAAGGCTGTCATGTACCTTGTTATGCTAAAATCATTAATACTCACACTAGTAGCTTTTCTACTAGTTCAACTTTTATATCTCTTCATTCTAGCCAATAATGCTTCAGTTCTAGCTTGAGATGTCTTTGTTCTATCCTTTGATGCCTTAGCCCAAGCTTTTAAAGTATCTCCCATTTCATTTAATTTGGACTCTTTCTTACCTCTATGCTCTAATAACAAATCAATTGTACACTTTCCAGAATGAGTGGTCACTTCTCTCACCATCTTTGGTCGTAGAGGATCATCAGGGATCTCAATATCTACATCCACATGCACTCCACCATGTTCCAAATTGTCATCCATCTCATCCTCATCATTAGTGTTTGGTGGATATTGGGTGGAAGAGTAGTGGAGGGCATCAATTGTTGTTGACAGATTAAAGATCAATCCTAACAAATTGTAGTTTAGGCATCCCTTTGAGTGAAATCTTTTTGCATTTGGGTGTGCCTAATAGAGAAAAAAACCCACTCTTAGTGTATACCAAATATTTAAATTAAAAAATGATTAGTTTATAAGTTATTTTTACTCGAATGTAATTTTGTCAGGTTTCCTTTAGAGCATGCACTGTGTTAGTTTCAATATCCTAGCCAAATCCAATATGCTTTAAAAGATCATAGAACTCATGATGCATTGCGCGTAGTCTATGAAACTTTTGTTTAAGCTGCTTCAAATTGAAATTTATTTTCCCTTAACTATTGACCTTAAGTAAGATCCTTCTTCATGTGTTGGTACTAAATGTACCACTATCCATGTTGTCTTTATTAACTTCATTTAGCATGATGTCAATAAAGATTTTCGCTATATTACCTCCCCATGTGCCTGCGTCCTCAACATCTATTACCTCAATTATCATTTGTACAATCCCAACACAAATAAACCCTATGAGGAGACAACTTTTAGAATCACCAATAGAATTTAAGGGTATATTAGAATGAAAATTAATATTGTTGAAGTATAGTAAATAAAAATATGAAAGAAAAGTAAATAAAAATAAAAATAGATTTGATATTGATTAGATCATAGATACTTTATTTTATTTTATTTTTATAAAATTTAAAATAAAATATGAGGAAAAAAATGAAAGAAAAGTAAATAAAAATGATAAGAATTTCATTAATTTAATATTTTATTAATTTTAAAATAAAAAGATTTTATTTTTATTTTTTTATAATAAATTAAACATGACAAAATCATTTTTATTATAATTTTAATTACATCTAATTTATTATAAAAAGAATTTAAAATGATTAATTTTAGTTACATTTGATTTTCTTTTTATATTTTATAATAAATCAAACATGAGAAAATCATTTTTATTAACATTTTTTTTTCTTAATTTAATCTTTAATTTTATTGAAAATTATAGTATCTTCTGATAAGATGGGAGAAAAAACTTTAAAAAGAATTAATTGCTTGGATATATAGATGGAGGATATATTTCAGATCCATATAAAGTTAGGTCACAAATAGGGTATGTGTTTAATTGTAATGTTATTATTATTCCATGGATATCTGTCAAACAAACAATGATGGTCATATCGTCAGATCATTCAAAAATATTTGCATTTAGGAAATATTGCGGCAAAGAAATCTTACTTGCATAATAATTTATTATTATTGATTTATTATCAAAGATGATTTATTATTAATTAATTTATTGTCAATAATAGATGAATACAAATTTATTAATACTATAATAAATTTTTTTCTTTCAAATTTTAGATTCATTAATTTAAAATAAAATCTATTTTTAACCTTTTTAAAAAATATATAAATATTAATTTATTATTAAAGATATGAGATGAAAGAATAATAAATGCTAATATTATCTAAAAGTATTAAAGTCATAAATTTAAAATTGAGCTTATATTTTTTAACCCTTTAATATCCATAGGAAATTATTGAAAGATGAATATGAAATATTATTAATTTATTTATCGTCAAATATTTCAAATGAGGGTCATCAAACATTTTATACTTAAAAAACCCTTATGATAAATTTTATTCTCCTTTATATTCAACAAGTATTAATATTATGTAATAAATGTGTATTTATTATAAAAAATAATAAATAATTTATTATAAAATATACATGAATATGAATTTATTGTTAATTTATTCATATGAAGTATTAATATTACGAAAAGCAAATGAGAAAATGCAAATAATATAAACAAATATAATAATATTAAATATTAATGTTATATAAATAGATGAGAGAATGCGAAGAATTGTTTATTAAAAAAATACATGAATATAACAAGATAATAAATACTAATATTATATAAACAAGAATTTGGAGAATTATTTATGATAAAAAATGCATGAATATAACAAGATAGTAAGTTTTAATATTATATAAACAAGTGAGATTCAACTTATATTTTTTAACATTTTAATTTCAAATATATACAAATTTATTTATTTATTATTAAAGATATCTTTAATATGAATTTATTAATTCAAAATTTACTTGTAAACTCTTTTACTTACAATTTTTCGTATTATATTTTATAAAATATTTCAAAAATTATATTTTATTATCGATGCACATATTTTTTTTTAAACTAAACCATAAACAAAAAAAATAAAATAAAAATTATTAATTGTTGTTTGAGAAAATGCTTGAAAGAGATTGTGTTGTGTGACATATAATGGTATCAATGTTGTTGCATGGGTCAAATGGAAGTTCCCGTCTAGCTCTCAAGGGTTGTGATTACTACTTAAAAGAGCATATTTTAGATAATAATTCTCATGAGTTTTACATCTTTTGAGTAGTAATTATGCCTAAAACACTCAATTAACATATTTTTGCCCTTGCAAGAGTTACTAACAAGTTTTATAAAGTTTTGGAGTCATTTCAAGGTATGATTTTGATAAATTTGTGCCAAAAGAGATTAATCAAATTGAAGAGAACAAATAAAGTTGATGATGATCCAAATACACAATGAAAGAAGTAATGTAATTGGTTTGGACCAAGCTTTGGAGCTGAATTGAAGGTGGTGGAGGTGGATTAAAAATGAAGAAATGGGAGAAATTGCAAAGAGAAGTCGAAAAAGCATGTTTTTCGATTTCGCATGATCATGCGAAATGAAACAGAATGGGTGTTGGCTGCAGCATACTAAGGAAAAAGTGAAAAACAATTTCGCATAGTCATGCGAAACGCTCCAGGAAGACGAAAATGAAGCTGATGGATTCTCCACTTCGCACCATCGTGTGAATTTGTTGGAGCTCGTGCGAAACTGTAATTTTTTCCAGATTCCTTATTGAAGAAGCCTCCGGAAGACCTCTTTGATGATGCCAAGTAGCCACTTGGCCTTGGCCTATAAATAGAAACGTGATTGACTCATTTAAAAACTTTTGATTTTTCCTAATTGTAGAACTTTTCAGACTTCTTCTCTCTATATAATTCTCTAATTTCCTTCATTTTCTCGGTATCCAAACATGTCTTGTGAGATCAAATCTCCAAGCATGAGTGGCTAAATCTCGTTTTTCTCGGAATAGGGAGGATCTAGAGGCAAGATATATGGTGAATTAGAGAATTGAGCTTGAATTGCAAAGGTAATTTGATCCAATTGATTGATTAATTGAAATTTGAGGATTTTTCTCTTCAAATTGTCTTGGATGATTACTACAATGCAAGCTAGGTAGATTCATCAAATTCTTAATGCTAGATTTGATGAGATTGAATAGTTGCATTGTGTGAATCATTGGAAGATAATTTAAGATGAATTGAATATATAATTTGAATTGATCTCTTGGATTAGATTACCTAATTTGAAGAGAAATTAGATCTAGACCTAAAGCTAAATCAAAAATCGGTTTAGATGAAAATTTAGGTTTTCAATCTAACTTGATGAAAATTAGATCTCAACATCTATTCACCATGGAAATTGCTTTCTAGAAAATCCTAACTCCGAGAATTTCACCTCTTATTAATTTTCTTCTATTTTACATTTCATTTTCCTCTCAATTTGAAATCACATTTATTTTGAAATTTTATCATGTATTTTCAAATCAATTTCATTTGATCACAATAATTTCTTATCATCTCATTCAAGCCTTAATTACCAAGAATAATCCATCCTTGTGGACGATACCTAAAAACCACAATACTACAGTAGTTTGTACTAAAACCACTTTTTGATCGGGTACAAATTGTTATAGAATAGTGAATTAGGTTATAAATTTTGTTTTGATCCAATAAACGACAAAAATACGAGCGATCAGGTTGGTTGGCCAAAACTGTCAATAGTGTCTCTTCGTCTAACCCACTCGAGATGCGGATGACTGTGCTCCTTATACAAAAGGATGTCTGAACGTATTGTCTAGACACACTCTTTTGATATGTAAGTTAGTAATTGATTTGGGCAAGCAAATGTTCTTTTTCAAAAAGAAAGTGCATACATTTCTTGCTTTCTACGTGGCTATTTATGTTTTTTCCAATGTAATGCATTTTCAGACGCCTTAATAACACCTTAATTGTGCTTAATTATGCGATATTATGACATTGACTGCCTATGCATAACGACTATCTTGCCTTGATGAGCCACTAATAATGGAATTTTTTCTTGTAACAACTACATTTATTATGAAGTGTGCCTGGTGCACAATATGTGCTTTGAAGGTGAGTTTATGCTTGGAGGTCAATCATGCTCCAGATTTACTATTTCTGTTTAAGGATTGCCCATCTGTATCATAGTTTTGAGATAGATGGATTAGTCACAAGGCCTTAGGGCCTTTCTAATAGATGACTACAAGGCATTCCCCGGACGGACGCAAGCATGAATGGTTTCTGGACGACCTTGCAGAGAGGGCCCCACAATGCCCCATAAGTCTTGTAGCTGAGCCTGGGTAGGAAGTAAACAACCAAATAGAAGAGTTGTATTTTCTGAGAATTTGAAAACTTTGGCGCCAAGCTCCACTTGTTCAATTCTCATTCATTGTGGGGTCACATCAATCGAGGCATTGTGTCAAGTAGTGCACCCATTGAGGCGCCTCAATCCTAGCAGCCATACTTTATATAGATTGGTTACTTTTTGGGAGATAACCCATTCTTTTGCCATTTATTGCTTTTTTTTTGTTCTACTCTTCTCCTCACCATCGACAATGCTTTGGCTTTTCACAGTCACCATCTCTGACGATTTGCTACAACGTTGCTTTTTAGGTATATGTTGCTCTTTTGCTCTCTACTTTGTAATTTTCTTCATTGTAAAACGTTGTGCGACCTTGTTGGCACTGTGAACACAGTCGATGTTCCCATCATCTGTTTGTCTAGATCTATTTTGTGTCAACTTCATTGTGGTGTAGGAGTTTATTTTCATGTTTTGTAAGCATTCCGTTGAATCTTGTAGCGTTCTCAAGCTCATGCGAGGATATTGCCTGAGGTATTGGCTCAATCTAAACATGACTTGAGTAGCAAGTCTTATGGTTGGGTCGTATAGGGTAGGAGACGCATCGCTTCATACGCAATGAACATAGTCCTTAGTTGGGTGTCCCTTTAGGTCATCATTGTGTCGATTAATTAGCTTTTTGTTGTGCAGGTGTTCATTCGACCTTTTGTTCCATTTGCAATAATGGATAGGAGTGGAGTCATATCCACAAGCGGCAGGTCTCAACGTGGCGAGTCTAAGTCGTCTCGATTTAGTTGTTCTAAGAGGAAGTGCCCGATTGGCAAGTTGTCTGAACAAGAATTTTGTGCCTGCTTCTATATCTCTGACTCAATCTTCATTCAATTAGCAGACAGAGAGGCTTCATCTATAGACAGACTTCCTCATAACATGGTTTACTTTACTAAGGAACAATTTGCAGTGGGACTCCGATTGCCTATCTTGTCTTAAGTGAAACAACTTCTACACTTTTCTAAGATTCCACCTGCTTTTATTCATCCCAACATCGTTCAGATCCTAATGGGATGCAGTGTCTTGGATGCTCCATACCAGCTAGACCTTTCTTTACTAGAGGTGTCGTTTGTCTATATAATCAAGATGAGCCCCAAAGAGCGTTTTATCTTATGGGCTCACATCCCATCCTTGCAGTTCGTAATCGGACTATCTGACTCTAGAAAAGGCTATCAAAAGGACACGTCTTAGTGTCCAGCCCATGGAGTGGATCAATTGAGGGTCCAGACAAGTTTTTCAAACCTACTCGATCCCTTGAGATTCCAAGTATTAACCGTTCATGAATTGTATATACTTGGGCTTTTTGTAGGTTGAATTAATAGTTACTTTATATGTGCAGGCAATGAGAGACGAGGCCACTTGGTCGAGTGGGTGGAGAAATCATCATTCACTCGTCTCAACAAGTTGTTCAAGATTGATCAGGCATAATAGAATCACAACGTACTGCTTATTGAGAAGAACTTGAAGATGGTTCTTGCACATCTAAAACTGTTTGTGATCCCAGTCTTTCCTCGGCTTGCACCGTCGACTCCAGTGTCGGGCAAGCACTTCGTGCTTAAAGAATTGTCCTTTAACGAGGTTGCTCAACTTGCAAGCGTTGAGGCGCGACAAGCCCGTTTGGACACTTAAGAGAAGAAGCGTCAAGAAGGGAACTTGCATCAAGCTCCGGGCTCATCTTCCCGACTAGCGTCAAGCCTTATCCCCAACCAGCAAAGACACGTAACGCTACCCATCTACAAACACAAGAAACTATAGTTAGTCTGAATAAAACCCTTGGAGCGAAGGGGGCCAAGCAAAGTGATACATTCAAATCAGTCGTGTCGCCTATCATTGAAGAGACGGATGAAGAAGAAGACGAGATGACCACTAACCTACAAGTTGATTTTTGTGAGAAGCAACAAAAAAAATTGTCCAAGGTCATCGAAGTTAGACCCTCAACTAAAAAACAGAAGACGAGCCGTGAAAAAGGCTTGTCTTCCAAACTCGTTGTCATACCTCCTACAACGCCGATTCATTTGTTTCCACTTGTGCCCAAGGTAGTAGTTGTGGAAAGTATCCTATTTCATGGGCTGGGGAAGACAATCAGTATATTAGGTGATTATTCCACGCCTAGCGCACAATCTCCGTCAATTGCTCCTGCTGATGTGCCAAACCGGAAGAGCTAGACGTCTTGTTGGAATATTTCCCCACATTCATCGATATGGAGCCTCCAGCTTCCCACATGAATGAGCTCTTCCTGGTTCTAGAGAGGATCCTAGTGGATGTAACTACTGACCACTCATAAAAATTTATGGTTTGTGTCCCACACGGGATTACAGATGCAACCATCGAGGTTGTCATGCGCTAGAAGGACTGCACGACCATGCAAATGACAAAAGTGGTATGAATCTTGTCACTCTCAACTCCTTTCATTTCTTTTAGTTTGTCCTCATGATTCCTCATTGGTTCGGGTAGAAGATCGTGGCTGGGGTCTACAATCTGATAAGACAACATGCTCATCTCTTTTAGTGATTGCGGACGGTTGAGAATATCAGAGCATACACGACCCAAAATGTGGACGACCAATAGGAGTTGCAGGCCCACCTAGAGGCCACTAAAGTAGCCAAAGCTGCCACCCGAAAAATGGCCAAAGAGTAGACAAGTGTGTTGAGAAAATCCAAGCTAGAAAACGAAGCCCTCCAAGCTAAGATTCGACGGCTAAAATCAGACAATACTGCCCTAGAGACTTCCAAGGCAAAGACAAAGGAAGCAAGCACTCGGTTGAAACTGGAGCTTGATCAAACTAGGGTTTGCTTCGCCAAAGAGAAAAATGAGTTGGAGGTGGCCTACCAACAACAAGTTGATGACATGTTCTTCTACAACTATCATTGTTGTATGAAAAGACATGACATTAATGATGACATTCTCAATATTCCGTCAAACGATGAAGACGAAGCTATGCTAGGTGAAGGAGCCGGGCAAATGATGTTTCGACCATGAAAGAAGGCTTCGTAGCAGCCACCGATGATGTTTTAGAGACCCTTTGAGACTGATATTTGTCTTACTTTTGGCCGTTTTGGTTTTTAATTGTAAAGATGTTGGTCGTTTTTTGCTTTGTTTTGACTTATGTTTCTTTTGGCAATTTTATACAAACTGGAACTTTTATGCTCTAGTGGTAGTGTATATTCACCTTGCTTCATGCTATGTGTTTCAAGTATATTGTTTTGATCTTCTTCATATTTGGCCTTAAGTTGCACTAGTTGGCTTAAGTCGTTTGGGCTTTCTCCCATAGGAGCTTATTACTTGGCTGCACTAATGCTACTTTGGCTATGTCCTTATGTCGACTGGATTTGTGGCTTATGCCATATTGGCTATGTCATAAAGATATTGTCATTTGGCTCCCTCTTATAGGGTATGAACTGGCTTGTAGCCGTTTAAGAATTACATTTAGTTTGACTTATGGCCATTTGCAAAAAAGGTATACATAACTTATTTATTGATAATATTTTTTTAGATTTGCCATATTCCAAGGGTGGAGCAGTGTGTGTCTTCCATTGTCTGTAAATAGTATGCCCCTAACTCTCTTACCTTGCTTACAACTTATGGGCATTTCCAATTAGGCTGGAGTTTTCCGTCTCCTATTTCGACTATGTTCTTGAAGACCCGTTTTAGGACCAAATCTCTTGGGCGAAACAATTGTGGTCATGCTTTCTTGTTAAACTAAGCCATTGTTTTCTGATAGTACCAAGCCATTCGAATAGTTGCGGCCTCGTGTTCTTCATCTGCCTAATCCAGATGCATTTTTAGGTCTACACCATTAATCTCTGCTTTTTGTATGAGCGTTTTGATGATAGGCATTCCTATTTTAGTCGGGATAACGATCTCCATGTCGTACACTAAAGCAAATGGGGCAACTCTTGTTGGTCGTTTGGTAAGCTTATAGGATGTCGAACAGTTTGTCTACCTATTTCCCTTTTGTCACTTCCAATCGTTTCTTTAGAGAAGTCAACAATGTCTTGTTTGTCGTCTCTTCTTGTCCATTACCCTGTGGATATTGAGATGTCGAATAGAGGTTTGTGATATTGAATTTCGAATAAAATGCTCGAAAGACACTGCTATTGAATTGCGGCCCACTGTCCATGATGATGACATAAGGAATTCCAAATCGGCACACAATATTTTTCCAAACGAATTTTGTTATGTCATTTTCTTTGATGCTAACATAAGCCTCAACCTCCACCCATTTACTGAAATAATCAGTAGCTACGAGCCCAAGCTTTTTTTGAGTCGCACAGATTGGTAATAGGCCGACTATATCCATAGTCATTCCCCATTGGGCAAACGACCATGGACTAGTAACCAAGCTGAGGCAGTTGGAGGGCAGACGGGGAATTGGTACATGTTTCTAACACTGATCACATTTTTTGACGTAACTTTTCGCATCGTTTTTCATAACAGGCCAGTAGTAGCCTTGAGAATAAGCTCGATGTGTTAACATTCATCCTCCTAGGTGGTTGTCGCATACGCCTTCATGCAACTCAACTAAAACATATTGAGCTTCCAAATCGGTCAAACATTTCAGATAAGGTCCCCCGAATGATCGTCTATAAAGTTGATTATTGATCAATGTGAAACGGGCAGCTTGGATGCAAAGCTTGTGGGTTTGTTTTCTATCCTCAAGGACTTCACCAGTGTGTAGCTAGTCTATGATACTTTGCATCCATCCTAAATCCATTTGGATGATGTCGTTTACCTGTTTTGGTGCAATAGAAAATGTGGCCTTAACATAGACTAGCAGTATTATGGACTCATTTATTGGCAAAACGGCAGTTACTCCGGCAAGTGCATTTGTCTTCCTGTTCTCTTCTCGTGGAATATGTGTAATGCTTCATTTGTCTAGCATACTCAAAAGGGTTTGCACCATAGCGAGGTAGTGAGCCATACACTCATCTTTGGCTCCGTATTCATATTGAATCTATCCAACCACCAACTAGGAATCGCCTATGATTTCCACTTTTGTTGTTGCAAGCACTAATGCGAGGTTGAGGCCATCTATCATTGCTTCATACTCAGCCTCATTATTAGATGTTGGAAAGTTAAGACAAACAAATTGCTCAATCTACTCCCTAGTAAAGGAGTATAACATGAGCCCTACTCCAACTTCTGATGTTCTTAAGGCTTTGTCTACATGAAGGATTCACCATTGTTCGTGTGTATCAGTCTGTATTTGTTTTTGAGGTAATTCACCTATGAAATTAGTGAGAACCTACCATTTTAGGGACAATCGAGGTTTATATTGTATTCTATACTATTCAATAGTCCATTTCACATCTGTTTGGATGAATCCGGCTTGTGTAATGTGATCCTTAGTGGTTGACTTGTTAGAATTGTTACTTGATGAGCTTGAAAATATGGACAGAGCTTTTTAACAGCAATGCGCAACGCCAGCGCCATCTGTTCCACTTGAGAATACCAAGTTTCGATGCCTACCAAAGCTTTACTCACATAGAAAACGGGTTTTTATAAGCTATTCTAGGCATTTCAGAACATGACAAGCTAACTGCGTATTCTGACACAACGAGATACATGTATAGTTATTCACCGACCTCAGGACTACTCAAAATGGGAGATTCGGTGAGGTAGTGACCGATGGCGTCGAAGACGCATTTACACTCATTCGTCTAACCAAACGTACATACTCTACTTAAAGTGGTGAAAAAAGGATAGAGTTTACCGGTGAAGCTTGCTATGAATTGACCCAATGCTACTAGACGGCTAGTGAGTCGCTGCATTTCCTTCTTTTGGGAATGAGCAGGAGTCTCGAACACGGCTTTTACTTGGGTCGGGTTTACTTCAATCCATCTTTGAGTCATCATAAAGCCAAGAAATTTCCCCGCGTTAACGCCAAATACACATTTGAGTGGGTTAAGTTTCAAGTTATATTTTCACATCAACCCAAACTACTTTTCCAAATGTTGTATGTGTTTTATGCGGGTTTTGCTTTTGATGACTATGTAATCAATATATACCTCCACAGTTCGGTCTATCAATGGTTTAAAAATTTTCATCATCAGTCTCTAGTACGTTGCTCCTACATTTTTAAGCCCAAAAGACATGACGTTGTAGTAGTTTAGTCCCTAGGGTGTGATGAAGGTTGTTTTCTCTTTATCCAGCTGGAACATAGGAATTTGGTGGTACCCAGAGAAGATATCTAGGAAGAAAAACATCTAGTGCCCGGATGTTGAATCAACTATTTGTTCAATTCGGGGCAAAGAGAAGCTATCTTTTGGGTAGACATCGTTTAATTCTATGTAATCCACACATACTCGCCATGTTCCTCATTTCTTTGGGACTCCCACAACATTGGCCAACTAGTTTGAATGGGCGACCTTTAGGATAAAGCTAATTGCTGACAACTTATCAATTTCAGTTTGAATGGTCAATCCTAGTGGAAGCATCACACTTTTTGTCGTACGGGTCATGCATGAGGGAGAATATTCAACTTGTGAGCAGCCATAGAGGGGTCAATCCCTGATATGTTTGAGTGAGTCCAAGTGAAGATATTCGCGTTCTGCGGGAGCATGCCTTCCGAGTGAGTGAGTTCATCCTTAGTTAGCAAAGAACTAGCGCTCGTCACCTAATTTGCATTGTTTCATAAAAGGCAAGGGTTGCAAGGGGTCAACTATCGGAATATATCTCTTCATTTACTGTTGTAATTGCTAACGGTCCCTCACGTATGACCACTTGGACTCATCTTCAGTCGGGTCCTTCTGCCCGGTTTCTACAGTCACCTGGTAGTATTGCCTGGTGGCCAGTTGGCTACCGTGTAAATCCACTTGCCCAGCCTCAGTGAGGTAGTTTACCATTTGATAATATGTAGAAGGGATGACTTTCATTTTGTACAGTCATACCCATCCCATAAAAGCATTGTATGGTGATAAGTCTTCTACCACTGAGAAACGGACATTCAAGATAACCAAGCCGGCTTGGACAGGTAGAACAAAATTACCTAGGGAGACTGTTGAGGCTCCATTGAAATCGATCAGGATGCGGCATGAATTTTCTAAAGTAGACGAAGAATACCCCATTTGCTTATAGACTGATGATATCTACAAGAGGTTGATGAAGCTGCTTGGATCAATCAGGATTTTGCACACGTCAAATTTGTTGACTTCTAATATTAAGACTAGGGTCCTCATGTGATAGGATCACCCAGTTGGAGTCAATAGGAGGAAAGGTAATAGGACCATTGATCGATCAGACACTTTCGTTAGTAAACGTACATTGAATGATGTTCACTCGTTCCCTTACAGAAGCTGTGTGAACTAGCCTTCATCTCTGCCTTCTAGATTGATACTTATCATCCACGAGTCCATCGTGGATATAATTGATCACTGCCCTAGGCACCGCAAGAGACGGAGGGACCCATTCTGTTGTCTCTACTTCATCTTGTCCGTTTAAGATACAAACGTACTGCTTGAGGGGTTCAACCTTGATGAGTTTTTCCATAAAGTAGTATAGATTCTTGCACCACTCCGTGGTATTTCCATGCTCTTTATGGTAGGAGTATTGTCGTTTTTGGTGTCTCTAGGTTGAATCATTTTTTATTGGCTCTAGCCATTTGAATTCGGATAACTCTCAAATTAAGAGGAGGAGTTTTTCATAAGAGATGGTCAGTAGGGTGAACCTTAGGGGTTGCTACTGCCTTCATCCCCCTTATCTGGACTGGTTGTTCAGGGGATTTGAGTTTCTAGCTTTATTGTTCTTTGCAGGTCGATTCGTGACTAGAATCTGCTGGGAAATTGTTCGAACATCATCTTTGAGCATAACATATTTATTCGTCCGTCTGAACAAGTCATTCATTGAAGCGGGTGACTTCTTGGCAAGGGATTTGAAGAATGGAGTGCCTAGGCTAATGCTCAGTTTGAAGATCTGAAGAATAGCATCCATACTATAGGACTCGACTTGGAGCACTGCCTGGTCGAATCACTTCATGAAGTCCCTTAACGATTTGTTTTCTTACATTTTTATGTTCTATAAGGTGTTTATGTTATGCTTCTAGTGCATGGAACATAGGTAGTGACCAATGAACGCCTCAAAGACATCACGAAAAAAGTTGATCTAGTTTTAAGGGAGTTGGTGGAACCACAAGAGTGTCAGACCATGTAGGGTGGCCAGAAAGACTTTGCACAACAGCACATTGTTGTCGATGTCTAACATCATTAGTTGTCTATAGTGCATAAGATGAGGGTCGAATGGCATGGAGAGCATATCATCTAACCTCTGGTTGATAGTGTCGAGTGGGGCCTTAGTTGTGCGATCGGCACTGCTGGTAACTCTGCATGCAGTGGCAAGTAGTTTGGTGATGCCTCCTGTTTGGGTTGACCTAACCAAGCCCTCAAGGCGTAGGAGATGTGTGGGAATGCCTATGTCCTTTGGTTTTGGGGCCCCAGATGGGCCTTTATGGCGTCAAACAAACAAAAGCCCTATTGTTGCCCCATTTTTCGCTTTCCTATGGTGGAATTAGTGGCTTCATTGGGCTAAGACTGGTTTGTTGATGGATAAGCTGGTTCAGGCCAGGTAGGAGAACTACCGGAGGACAAGTCATCTTCATTCACATGCTGAGACGACTCAGCATGACATCGGGATGAGCGTGCCACCTAACTACAAGTCTGTTTTGTATTGGTCTGCTGAGTAGGAGAACAACAACTCTGCAAGCGATGCGTCTCAACCATTTGAGCTCGCAATTCTTGGTTCTCCTGCCTCAACGGTTTGGCCTATTAAAGTAGGGACTACATGCGACAATCATTCTCTTTTTGCTTTCTTTTCATTCTCACTTGCCAAGCCTGGAATCGCTCAACCGTAGCGGCTGACTGGGATGTAGGAGAAGTGTTGGTCATCGTGTTTCTTTGCTTTTTGTGTCGTTTTCCACATATGGCGTCAATGTTGTTGCACGAGTCAAATGAAAGTTCTCGTCTAGCTCTTAAGGGCTGGTTGGTCTAACGGTCAATAGTCTCTCTGTCTAACTCGCTTGAGATACGGACGGTTGTGCTCCCTGCACAAAATGATGTCCGGACAGATTGTCCAAGCACGCTTATTTGATGCCTAAGTCAGTAATTGGTTTGGGCAAGCAAATGGTCTTTTTTAGAAAGAAAACGCATACTTTTTTTGGTTTCTACATGGCTATTTATACTTGTTCAAGTGTAACACCTTTTTAGATGTCTTAATAACACCTTAATTGTACTTGATTATGCGATATTATGGCATTGACTACCGATGCATAACAACCGTCTTACCTTGTCTTGATGAGCCGCCAATAATGGAATGTCTCCTTGTAATGGTTGCATTTATTATGGAGCGTGCCTAGTGCACAATCTGTGCTTTGAAGGTTAGTAAATGCTTAGAGGTCAATCGGATGCCAAGCTTGCTATTTTCATTTAAGGATTGCCCATCTACATTAGTTTTGGGACAAACGAACCAGTCACATGGCCTTAAGGCCTTTTTGGCAGACGACTGCAAGTGCATTCCTCAAACGGCCACAAGCACGAATGGTTTTTAGACAGTCTTGCAAAGAGGGTCCCATAATCAACATATTTTCAAAATAGCTACCCTTAAGAATTTGTGGGACATTTAATCCAAATAAGAAGATATGGGGTTAAAATTGATTTGCTTACTATAATTCCAAATATTCTCCCATTGCAGAACTAAATGGAGAAAACAAATGCATACCCATATGATAAGGAATGATTTGGATTATCAAGTGTTAGTTCATGATTATTCTTTCATATTGATATGTATTATATAAATCCAATCAATTATAAGTTGGAAATAGTTTTTTTTCTTTTTTAGTCAAAGTGACTAAACTTTTTTATTTACATTTTTTCATATTATAATAATTGATATGTATTCTTTAATTGATGTTGGAAATAATAATTTTTTTGCTATGATTTAGTAACTTTAACTCGATAGCATCTTATCATAAATTAGTCACTATGATATTCATTAATCACTAAAATTAATGAATTACTTTTAGATGATTATTCAAACTTATTTCACTTATTTTTTACATAAAAATTAAATAGTTTATAAATATATGAATTTTCCATAAATGTTGTTTTCAAACTATATATGTGTAGTTTGAGACCAATTCATTTGCAGATGATTTTACAGCTCACACCATTCATTCCTTTTTGACATTGATTCATTCCTCTATTTCACAATGATTATTATTTTACCTTCCTTCATCAATATGCTTTTTGTTAATATCTTTTCTTCTTTCATTTAATTTTAAATTATGTTCCATTATCCGTTGTCTTTTCCTTTCAAATTAACAATAGTGAAAAAAAAATGGTAGAAAAATAAATAGTCGTGGTAACATTTTTCAAAGCAATTAGGCATATATTTTAAAAATCTCAAAAATAGATCATTTGCCATGATATAACTTAATATCAAATTTTAAAAACAATAATTTATTTATTTAAGAATTAAAAAAAAAGTGCAACCCTATAAAACTAATTTTGTGTGTGAAAAAGAATAAATTGAATAAAAAAATTAGATAAGTATGGACGGTAAATAGATTTTATAAAATATTTTTTGCCTTTATTTTTAATTTTATTTAATGTTATAAAAGTAATTTTAATAAAATGATTTAAAAAAAATTGTATTTGACATTTTATTAAATATCTTTTTTAGTAGTGAGTTATCTTTGGTTTGATTTTGAGATTTTAAATATCTAGATTTGAATTGTTATGTTTAATCATGCAGTTACTAATTTATGAATAATTATACTTAATTTTTAATAAAACTAAAATTTATTTAAATATTTAATATTTTACTAGTGTTGGGTTATGTTTTATTTGATGATGAGATATTTTAAATGTGACACAAATATGAAAGAATTAGATACAACTCATTAATAATTATTAAAAATTTAAATTTAAATTAAATTTTAACATTCTATCTATGAATCAAAGCAGAAAAATAGAAATTTAATGTCTAATTATGTCTAATTTAACACAGAAATTGAATACAAAAACACATAAATTGATATTGAAATAAACTTTTGTATTAAAAATTATACCTTAAGTACAAGAGAGTTGATGTTTACAAACTAGCTTGTTGACAACAGAAGGATGAATACAAAGGAGGAGATTTTTGGAAGGAAATGAATTACAAAAGCTATGAGGAAATTTTGAAAGAACACTCTTGAAGGCTTTGATCTTCGCTTTCTCCGCTCTGTCATGTGATGATCTTGATGTCTCTATTTATAGAGAAACTTTGACATACTTGAATCTGATTGAAATCTGTAGAATTGAAGCTTGGTGAAATCCACTGTCTTGAAACATGTTGAAATTCTCATCTTGAAGTTTATCTTGATCAGTCTTGAAAAGACTTGTTTTTGTCTTCTTCTACCAGTCTTATCATATTTCTATTATTCACACTTTTTCAAATTTTTTTTTAGATATATACAAAAGTTTAAAGAGATATTTATCTAGGTTGACCCATAAGTCAACCATAAATTATTTATTCTAAATCTATAGCAGCTACTAATGAAGCTTGACATTTGTTTTTCAAAGTTAGGAATTCTGCTTGAGTTGACCCTTGAGAAGAGCTTGCTGAATCTTTTGAATTTGTTGTTCCTAGCCTTGAAACTATTTGCAAAATCTTTTTGTTGACACATGAACTCTTGATTGAATTTATCCCACCATTTGATGTTGAATTCTATGGAAAGAGAAAGTGGAAAAAATGAAGAGGTTGTTCTTGTTTCTTTATAATATTCCATGTAAGAATCCATGGAATTCTTAGTTTGGAACATAACGTCAGGAGACTCGGTTGACTGATAGACTGCATTGAAGTCTTACTCTTGTAGAAGTTAAATTTTTCTTGAATCTCATGAGAAAATATGAATTCTAGTAAACCGAAGAAAGTCCACCATTTTTTAAACTAAACAGGAATTTGACATTACAACCTCTTGAAAATTGAATAAACCATGAATGTTTGTAACTTTGTAAATAAAACATATTGTACCAAACATCCATATAGTCTATGTAGTTATAAGTCAAATGGAAAGGTTGACTAAATGTTTTGAAAGTGAAGGGGTTTTTTTTTTATTCCAATTAACAATGGTCATGACTCTAAGAATTTGATACTTGGAAAATGCAATCCTTTGAGGATTATTTTTATCAATATTATGAGTAATCTCAACTGAATCAGTATCAGCTAAGATAAACACATAAAATTGATGAGGTTTCAAAGGATCATTTGAATTGAAATTGACTCCCTGAGGAAAGATGTAAGGAAGGATTCTTGGGATTTCTTCAAAATTCAACTCGAACTCAATGAAAGCAATTTCTAATGTTTTGGGTTTTTTTTTTTTCACATATTGATTGTTTGGAAAAGAAAATGAAGAAGGAATGGTACTAGAACTGGATTGACTCTAAATAAGAAGACTTTTAGAAGTTAATTTAGAAGCTTGAATAAAACTTTTGGAATGTTGAAGAGGAGGAAAGTCTAGGCTTAGGACTTGAAAGGAATTTGATGTTTGTATTGGAAATGAAAGACAGATATTTGGAACATTTGAAGTCATAGCATATGAAGCTTTGGTTTTCTTAGATGATGAAAGAAGTTGAGGCCTAATGAGAGTACCCATTAGGATGGAGAAGGATCCTTATCCTGCAAAAACTCCCGAGTAAGGAAGTCAGGAAGGGAATTTAACTCTCATTTAATAAATTCAATTTCAAAATCAAAGTTTGAAAGTAAAGCTTGTTAGCTTGCAAAAATTTATTTTGAAACCAATTTTTTGACATCATTTTGTAAAATATCTTTTACAGCTTTGCAATCAATTTTTAAAAGAATTTTTTTTATTAAAATACTTTGAAAGTTTGAAATACATAAAACTATTGATAAAACTTCTTTTTTGATAGTTGAATAGTTTATATGTACGCCCAACCAGATCCCTAAATGATATCTAACTATATGCACTTGATTATTGTATTCTTGCTTTAATATGCCTCCATAATCTAAATTAGATGCATTTAATTCTACAATGAGTAATGCATTGAGATGAGGGATGTTAATGCATGGTAAATGTTTGACTTTTTTTTTAATTTCTTGAACTAACTTAATATGATTCTCAGTCCATGCAAATACATTTTTCCTAAGCCTTTTATATAAAGGTTTGCAAATGATTCTTAAATCTTTGAAATTATTAGAAACATAATTTAAGCAACCTAAAAATCTTTGCAATTGTTTCTTGTCTTTTATTTCATCAAGAAACTTGTCAGCAAACTCTATTGACCTTTGAACTGGTTTTGTTTTACCTTGATAAATCTCATGTCCTAAAAATCTAATCTTTGTTTGGAATAATTTCATTTTTGGAGCGAAACATGCCATTCAATTTGCTTTGATTACTTTGAAGAACTTTTTTAAATGCAAAAAATGTTCTTCTAATGAATCAGAGAATACTAGAACATTCATCAATATATACAATAATGAATTGAAAATGGGAGTTAAAAATATCATTCATAATATTTTGAAAGTCAGAAGGGACATTTTTAAGACCAAAAGGCATGACATTCCATTCATAATGATCAAAAGGGACTGTAAAAGCAGTTTTGTATCTATCTTGCTCTTTAATTTGGACTTGCCATATCAAATTTTGAATAAACCACAATATTATGAAGTCTTTTGAGTAAGTCTTGTAGGGTATCTTATCCATTATAATACTTTATTTAAAGGTTTATAATTAATAACTAATCTAGGTGCACCTCTCTCTATTTCAACAACACTTTGTACATAAAAGGTGACACAATTCTAAGGAGATTTTGAGGGTCATTTTTTTTTTTTTAAACTCAGTTTTCACATAAAATTGATAACAATTTTTTTTTTAATTCCAAAATGAAAGAAAAAATAATAGATAAATATTATTTATCTTATATTAAATTTAGTATATTATTTATATATTCAATTTAGTAAATAAAATTAATTAATTTTATAATATATATTTATAATAATTGTATTATTGTATGAGTATAATAAGGAATGGAAAACTGGATTTTTGAAGGTTTTTTTTTTTTTTTTGTTGAAAATCGTCTCTTCAAGAGACGATTTCTCACTTTTTTTTTTTTTTGAAATCATGTCTTCAAGAGACAATTTCTCATCTCTTGAATTTTATTTTTTATTTTTTTGAAAATCATCTCTTGAAGAGACGATTTCTCACTTTTTTTTTTTTTTTTGAAATCGTCTCTTCAAGAGACAATTTCTCACTTCTTAATTTATTTATTTTTTTAAATTGTCTCTTAAAGAGACGATTTCTCACTTTTTTTTTTGTTGTGAAAATCGTTTGTTCAAGAGACGATTTCTCATATAAAAAATGAAATTTTAGAAATCGTGTATTGGAATGACGATTTTTTTTAAAAGGTCATAATTGTCTTTTGAAGAGACGATTTAAAAAATAATAAAAAATAAAAAATTCCCTCTTTCCTACCCAACAAAAATTATGGTAGATTTGGAATTATTTTTCCCACTACGGTAATTTAAGAATTATTTTTTAAGACTATCGTACTCTTATCAAAAATCCCTCTTTACCCCCAGTTTTTTTTTTTTAAGTTGATTTTCTTTAATAAATTCTTATCAATTTTCTCATTTTACATTATGTCAATTTTCTCGATTAGAATTCTCGTATATGATAATCGAAATCATTCATGGTGTGTCTATCTCTTTCCCTTATTCTCTTGTATAATATATATTTATAATAAAATTAATTAATTTTATAATACATATTTACAATAATTGTATTATTGTATGAGTATAATAGGAAATGGAAAACTGGATTTTTGAAGGGTTTTTTTTTTTTGTTGAAAATTGTCTCTTCAAGAGACGATTTCTCATCTCTTAAATGTTGTTTTCTTTTTTTGTAAATCGTTTCTTCAAGAGACAATTTCTCACTTCTTAATTTTTTTTTTTTTTAAATCGTCTCTTGAAGAGACGATTTCTCACTTTTTTTTATGTGAAAATCGTCTGTTCAAGAGACGATTTCTCATATAAAAATGAAATTTTAGAAATCGTGTCTTGGAAAGAAGATTTTTTTTTAAAAAGGCCATAAATATCGTCTTTTGAATAGACGATTTAAAAAATAAAAAAATTCTCTCTTTCCTACCCAGCAAAAACTACAGTAGATTTGGAATTATTTTTCCCACTACGATAATTTAAGAATTATTTTTTAAAACTGTCGTACTCTTATAAAAAATCCCTCTTCCCCACCCCCCCCTCCCTCCAGTTTTTTTTTTTTTTTAATTTGATTTTCTTTAATAAATTCTTATCAATTTTCTCATTTTACATTATGTCAATTTTCTCGATTAGAATTCTCGTGTGTGATAATGGAAATCACTTATGGTGTATTGGATCGGGTTGGCATATATGTTTTGGGAATTCGTCAATCCAGTCTTTGTCCGGCAACACTCTCCATAAATTTGGGGAGGGAATTTCAAAGTGAGACTTACCCTAAGAGCACATAAAGAGAGCATGAAACTATTTATATTTACATGATTAGTAGTTTCATTTCAATACACTTTCTATTTTTAAAAATAAAATAAAATATAATAATAACTTATACATAAAACGGAACAACTCTTATATAAAAAAATATATATATACTTATTTATATTCTTAGAAATCCCTTTTAAAAATTTAAATTAGATATTTGTGGATACGTCAATTTTTAAAACAATTTATAAAAGCTAGTTTTCTTTTAAGATGAATCGTTTCAAAGTTCTTGTATTTTTTTATATTGAAATTATTATTATTATTATTTATTTTATAAACAGAGATACCATATTTTTATATTTTATATTTTATATCCATTAATGGAAAGAGATAAAAAGATTGTTAGAATGCTGAGAAATATTGGATTATTAGAATGCTAGGTGTTAATCCTTCACATAAAATATAAAAAATAACTACCGAAAATTCTGAAAATAAATTGCCCCCATGCAGGATCGAACTACAGACCTTCAGTTTACAAGACTGACGCTCTACCACTGAGCTATAGGGGCTGTACGCTGTGTGTGGATACTTAGAGACAATATTACGCCTTTTCTGGTATGCTTCTTACCTCCATGCACGCTTTTTCTCACTCAGTTTTCTTATAAGGTAACATAAAATTGCATTTTAATTGTTTTCAACACTTTTCATATTGCTCATGTTACATTTTGGTCAGTCTCACAAAAGCATAATATATCTCAACAAAGAGCATATATTAACCATGAGTAACAATTTTTAGCAGTTCAAACAATATCAGTGTCCTTTGATTAACCGTCCTAAGTATCCCAATTTCATTTTTTACTTACACCTATTTTAATCGACCTTATTGTTGTCAAATGGCTATCCTAACAACCACTTATGAAGATCAAAAGTTCAGTAAATTTTGGACAAAGTATCTTAGCCTCTTTTTAAATTAACTTTCCACCCATGACCATTCTTTATTTATACATCTGTTGATGCTAGAAGCTCTTTGCTGAGAAATAAATATTTTTAGTACACCAATTTTTGATATATATATATATATATATATATATATATTTTATAAAATTGCACCAACCTGCCTAGGGACTTAAAGAAAAATGGCACGCTTCAAAACGACGTCGTTTCATATGTGCTCTAACATTTTGCCGCTGCGACTGGCAGAAACCGAACGTCGTCGTTTCGATCTCCTTTGAAGTTCCGAGGCAAAAGCTAAACGACGTCGGGTAGTAGCAGCACCTGGAGTAAGAGCCATGGCGTCGAAAGCAGGGATTAGGGTTCCAGAGATGGAGAAGATGAGCATAGAGCACCTCAAGGCCTCAAAGAGCAGACAGATCTCGAGGTCAATCTCCTCCAGGACAGCCTCAACAACATCCGCACCGCCACCTCCCGCCTCGAAATCGCCTCCGCCGCCCTCAACGACCTCTCTCTCCGCCCTCAAGGCATCTCTCACCAAGACCCTAAACGCTTCTCGTTTTTGTTCCATTCTTCAATTTCTTGTGATCTGATTGTTGATGTGGGCGCTCTTCATGTTAGGGAAGAAGATGTTGGTGCCTCTCACGGCGTCTCTTTATGTGCCTGGAAAGCTCGATGACGCCGATAAAGTGCTGGTCGATGTTGGCACTGGATATTTCATTGAGGTCAGTTGGTGGATTTTTGTGCTTGTTGCTGTTGATTCGGTTCTTATTTTCTGTGAGGTGCTTAATTGCTAGTTTTGGGTACTGTTTCCTTTCCGAGAAAATGAGGGAAATGAAGGAAATTTTTTGAACTTTTATGTTTTTTTATTTTTGGGATTGCATGACTGGTAGATTTGTTAGTCTTTGAACCAAGATCCTTTTTTTTTTTTTTCTTTTGTTAAGTTTGAGCTACAAATTGGATAGTTCCAAGTAAAGTTCAGTTGCCTAGTAAATGCCGGGAAGGAAAGGAGTTAAAATTTTGGATTTTCATGTTCCATATCGTTTGGGATCGTACAGCTGACTAGGTTGTTAGGCTTCCTATGAAGTATTAACTTTACACCCTAAATCCTATTCCCTTGACCCTTTTTAAGTTATTTATTTTCTATTATTGTTTTCCTCTGATGATTGGGTTTTTTAGTAGTAGCCAGGAATTGGATTAGTATAGGTACCGTTTGGTTGCCAGGAAGATGTGGGGAAAAGAAGGGGTTGGTTTTTTATTTATTTATTTTTTTGGATATTTTGTGCAATTATGTTGTTTTGGTTTTTGGACTGGTGCAGATTTGGTTCACTAGGTTTCAATGCTTCAAAACATATTTTGTTTCCTTTCTAGCACCCAGTTGTTCCTAAGCATTGGATACATTTTGGTATTTTCCAGGAATTGGAATAGTCTAGGTACAACATTGTTGATAAAATGTGTGAAAAGAAAGGATTAAAAGTTTTTGAATTCTTGAAGTTTTATGCTCTTTCGGTTTTTGTGGTTGGCATGTTCAATATTTGTATTTATTTGTTCCCTACTGTTGTTTGTTGCTAATGATTGGGTATTTTGGTCTGAGCTAGGGACTGGATTAGTTTACAAACTGTTTGTTACCGAGAAAATGCGGGTAAAGGAAGGGTTGGTTTTTATGAAAATAAATTTATTAGGCTTGGTTCAAAGCTTACTCAAACTTTCTAATTGTTTTCTTTTGTGATGTATAACATGTATTTTGGGCTTTAGGTTTAAGGTTGGATGCTTGATGATAAAAACAAAGGCGAAAGATATATTTACGAAATTTGCATAAATCTGAGGATCAAATTTTTTTGTATGTATAATGCACATACATGTTCTAGGATATTATTAACTATGTCTTTTCTTTTTATTTATTTGATAGGTATGTGTTATTTTTATCGGTTGGAGTAATCATCATTCACTTTATGGTTGTTACACTTTTACCTTCCCATGTAGAAAAAGAGATATTGTCTAAGACTTTCTTTTATGATATCGAACCTTGAAAGAAAACTGGGAGTTTCTTGGGAAAAACAACCGTGGAATTCTGAAATTTCGTTTCATAGGAAGCTGCATCTTTGCATATAAGCTTTTTATATTCTGGTAGCATTACCCATTTGATGCATGTTGATAGACTTCTCCATTTTTGTTTCTAAAACAAAAAATTTTGAAATTATGTTTGGCAACAAGTCTTGGCTTTTTGTTTTTAAAAATTTTGATGGAAAAAATAATATTAAAAAAATAAAGGTATTCCGAATTTGTTTAAACAAATTTTAAAATGTTAAATTAACATTCCTGACTCACTCGCATTTCATTCTTTCCACCAAGCAAACAACACCAATGCCTCACTTGTGAACGTAGGAAAATAATTAAAAATCATTGACAGATTGTTGGAAAATCACCAATAAAGGCTTTCTTCCTTCTTTTTATATAATTACCAAACATATTTTTGTTTTTATTAGTCATAAAAATTAGGAACATATTTGAAAAAAAAAATATTTATGTTTTCTTTTAAATCAGAAGTGTATCCAATGGTACCTTAGATAGTTTTCTCTCTCTTATCTCCTATTTCCAATTTCTTGCCATGGAGTCAAATGGATTCTATTGGAGATTATAACAAAAGGAAGGAATTGTAATGTCAGGCTATGGGAATTTATGCCATTTTAGGCTGCTGTTGATTTTGTCTGATTTGAATCTTCATAATCGCAATTCCCATAGCGTCCATAATTATTATTTTTAATTTGATAGAAGATTGGTTTCCGTAATATTACCAAGCTTAATTTGTTTTTTATTTGGTGGCAAAGACACAAAAGAGAGCTTCTATAGTTTAATGTTAACTTTAAAGTACCTCTTAAGAGTGCTAGTTTTTTTAGGAAAGAATTGTTTAAATTGGATTTTCTTTAAGCTGTTACAAAATAGTCAAGTGTGCACCTAATGTACATGGTGAATTCATGTATCACAAATCTTAAGATGCACATTGGTTATACATATCGATTTACTAGAAAAATGCTTTGTCTGCTTGTAATTTGTCATTTATTGCTTATTTTTTCCAGCTAGTCTTTTTTTTTTTGGTAAGTATTTTTTCCAGCTAGTCTTCTGAACCACTACTCCACTCAGCTCAGCTCAGCACAACTAACCATCAGTCCTTAACCGCTCAGGGTTCATTACTTGAATCCTTTTTTCATGTTTTGGTTCTTATTATGCATGTACTGGCTTTGGCAGAAATTAAGCAACAAAAATGAAGGAATAACTAATTATTAAGACTATGGTTGCTCTATAAGGTTGCATTTTGGATTTGGAACACCTTAATCAATGCCAATTAGGGTGGTAGATATTTTTGGTAGTTGTAAGGTTTTAGGCCTGATTTAGTTGCATAACTGTAAGTCATTTTACCTCCACAGTTGTTATCTTGCCCCCATAGTTTTATGCCTTGCGGAGAGTGAAATGTCTTGCTTGGTTATGTCAAGATTCATGAACACATGTCTTTTTTTTTGTCTCAGCAACAAAATAACCTTCTAAAGAACTTGAATAGGATGGCATTACAAGAGTCAGAATTCCTTTGCAAATTGGTGAATTGTGTGGATAATTCCAGTACAATAGCAGGCATTTGACTAAATTGGGAAAAAAGAAAAAAAAAATCAAGAGGAGCAAAATATGAAAATGCATCTTCAGCTGACACTTCTATACAAAATATATTAGTTCATGCCTGTTTACCTTTCTTCTGAATGCTTTTCTACCCCAGCCTTGTTTTGTTTTGTGTTCCTTTTTTACTTTTAATTTAATTTCGTTTTTATTCTTCTGATGGATATTTCTGCTTGATTTGTTTCTCTTGTTTGAATCAGAAAACAATGGCTGAAGGCAAAGATTATTGTGAGCGTAAGATCAACTTGCTGAGGTCTAATTATGACCAACTTGTTGAGGTATATTTTGCATAAATCCTTGCATTAGCCTTTAAAATCCCATTAGCACAGCTTTTTTAGCCTAGAAGTTCTTTTTTCTGTTAAATTGCTTTAGGTGTTCGGTTATGCAATAAAACACTTTAAAGTACAAGAAATTTCAGACTAAAAACGCTTTTCAGTAAAGATAGGGGCAAGAAGCACTACAGTAAGAAGTTATAACTGCATACAAATGCTTTAAATTGTATCCAGATGAAATATCCAGTACTAGCATTATCTTGAAATTGTATCCAGAATTGCTGGGTTGGGGCGTGGAAAGACAAAATTTCATCAAATTTGGTGTTTGTATGCTGCCCAATCTAATTTTTGTATATCTTCAAGAAGAGAAGTGTAAAAATCTCAAAATGCAGGTGGCAACTAAAAAGAAAAGCATAGCAGATGAAGCTGGGGTACTTTTACAAGCAAAGCTGAAGCAGCTAGGTGCAGCAACATAGGGAATTCATAATCCCGGTAATATTTAATTGAATTTCAAATCCTTTTGATATGGAACTGGTATGTGAAACTACAAAACAGGCAATCTTATTTCATTTTCCTTTGTTCATGTTTTGTATTTTTTATGGAAAAATCGGCCAGAACCATTCAATTTCTTCCTGTTTCATATTTGATGTCAAAGAGTGAGTTTGTAGCTTTGTGTCCATTCAGTAAATCATTCCCCTCAACTAGAGACTTTGGCTCTTCCCTTTTGCCTTTTCCTTATTTCCCAGGAAATGGCAGAAATTTTCAGATTTTCTCCTTGAATGTTTCAGTTAAAAGTTTTTAAGTTTGATTTTTCTTTTTTTTAGTTTCATTGGGCTTTTTATGCCAATTGCTAACTGGATTTTTGTGCTCCTGGTGCCCTCAACCGATCAGAAATAGTATTAGGTGAATAGGGCTTCTTTGGTAGCAGGAATTGGTAGGAGAAATGAAAATTATTTTTTTGTTTCCGAAAATGTCAAAAAAAAATTGAAGAATCCATGGAGTTTCAGTTAGGGTTGCAAAGACTTAATTTCGGGTTGGGTTGGGCTAATTTGTAGAAATTACACCATTAATTTTAGTAGGGTTTATTACACTTTACCTCTCAACCTATAACGTGTTTTGCACATTGCCCCCTGAAGTTCAAAATTGAGCAATGTACCCTCTTATCTTTTATAATAGCATGTAATATGTAAGTTTTTGAGAGACGAAGTTATTTTTTTTGGACAGAAAAGCATGTGCTCTCCGCATGATCGAGGGCAAAAGGGTAAAAAAAAAATTTAAGCCCTAACCAACCCCTCTTCCTTCATTCTTCTTCTTCTACTTTTCTCTTCACTCTCTCTCTCCTCCCCCTTTCCACTGTGATCGATGCTAGATAAGTAATTGGGCATCTCTTTTTCACCTATCAAAAGATACCCACTAACGAAAAGTTTTGGTTTTGTTAAGTTTTTCTCAAAATTTGCAGAATTGCTAGAATTTCCAAATTCTTGATTTGGGTTTTTCCAAAAAGCTTGATTTTTGTAGATCTTTGGTTGTGAATCGAAGGAATTTCAACTCCTTATAGCCATAGACTTGATTTTGTTGAATTGTGAGAGTTATCGGTTCGAATAAAATGGAATTTGGGTTTTTTGTTATTTTTATCACATCCTTCTTCAAAGCCTATCTCTAAATACTTACCATAATTGAGGTTTCAAGTTGAAATTTCAAGAAATGCAATCATCCCAATTGGGCTTTTTCATCAAAGAGAGGATTGAGGATTAGGGAGGAGAGAGAAACAATGAAGAGAGAAGAAGAAAAATGAAGGAAGAGGAGGGTTGGTTAGGGTTTTTTTAAATTGACCATTTTGCCCTTGGTCAGACGGAGAACACGTACCTTTCTGTCCAAAAAAATAACGGCACCTTTCAAGAAATGCACATTGCATGTAATTATAAAGGATGAATGGTACAGTGCTCGATTTTGAACTCGATGGGGTAATATGCAAAACACATTATAGATTGGGGGGTAAAATGTAATAAACCCATTTTAGTAATACATTTTTTAAAATGGGTTTTGAAAATTGTTAAAATATGTTTTTAACTGTTGTTTTTAAATAATAATAAAATCACTTCTAGAAGTGTTTTTATTACCATGGTCATTGAAAATAATTTATACTAAACCTTGTTTATAAGATTTTAATCATATAAATATATGCTTATAACTAATGTCGTGTTTACTTTAGTGCTAAGAATGAAATCAATGGGAGTCTTGATAGATTACATTTATGACATGTTTACGTAATTATGAGGAAAAGGAAGGAAATCATAATGATAGGAAAACTAAATTATACTTGAAAATTTCATTAAAGTATGATATCTCATATGAGATTGGAGAGAAAATTTCTGATACTGTATAAGTATGGGTTCCTTTTAATCATGTAGATGTGTTTTAAATCCGTGAGGATCCCTTTGGATTAAAGCAAATAATATTTATACGGTTAGATATAAGTTATTACAAATGGTATCGAGTTCATCCTTAACCCTAGTGTGGGGATATGTTTGGTTTTATGAGGAGTATTTGTCTATTTAGCCCTGTAATCCTAAGGGACATAATGAGGATGTTGTGTTCGAGTCCAAATCTAACGTTACATAAGGTGTTTATAAAATTGTTAAGAAACGAAATGAAAATGAAATAAAAATAATTCCTCTTGGGCTTTACAATTGGTAAGGAATCGAAATGTATGCATTTGCTATAATGATCTTATATTAAAAAAAATCGATTTTATTGTACATATTTAAAAAAAAAAAATAGCTCCAATTTAATATTATATAAATATGGATTTGTTATAATTATTTATTTTTTAATATTTAAACATTTAAATTTATAGTAAATGTAGGTTTAATTCCGTTTCAAGGAATGGGAATGACATTCCTCACTTTCAGCAAAGTAAACCCATTATTATTTACTGATTCTCTCTTATCTTTAAGCATAGTTTTAATTTATCCAAATCATATTAAAACTTTACATACCTTTACATAACTTTATATATATAGCAAGCATTTCCCCCTTTTTTTTTCTCCTTTATGCCCTTTTTCCCTATAGCCTTGAAAATGACCCAAAGTGAGGAGTCTTCCCTCAACCACCGGAAGAGTTCAATTGTAATGTTGTAGGAGTTGGAAATATATATTCCACGTCATTCTCATTACAAATGTTTCAAATTCGAAGTCTTCAAAAATTACTTTAAATATAAATGACTGTAAAATCCTCTTTATTTTGAAATTTTTAAAAAAACCTTAAAAACATAGGAAAATTTTTATTATGTTGGAAAATAAAAACATTTATTATTGTCATTATATTTTGATTGTGTTCAACACGCCAAGTGATTAAGTGAGGGCAAATTTGTAATTTAAAATAAAAAACCCCAAAACCCTAAACCTCCTTCCATCATCTTCTGTAATTTTTTCAAAGATCTTTTTCCATGGCCTAGAACCCAAAAAAGCTCATTGTCCACTACGAATCCCAAGGAATGGAACCCCAAGAAACCTCCCTCAAAGTCATTGACGACCTCCAAGCCGCCCTCTTTCGAGTCATCGCCTTCAGTTGCGGCAAGAAGGACCAGTTCATAGTGGATGCGTCAGGGAAGCTCGACACAGCCAACGCCCACCTCGCCATTCTCGAGATGAAGCTTGACTCCAAGCCCGGATACCCCGAAACCCTAGCCCTCGGGGTTACTTCCATTGAAATCACCTCCACGTTGCCTCAAGTGTTTAGGGCCTTCTCCCAGATTTGGAGTTCTATTAGGAGTGCCAGTAAGTAATTTTGTAATTGCCAAAGTTTTTATTTGGGTTTTGATAACAGTGGATGTGGTGAGGGTTTATGGGCTCTGTTTGGTTTCTGAGAAAAATGCAGGAAAATTGAAGATGTTATTTGGGTATTTACTATAATCCTATTCTTTCATTAGGGGAAAAAAAAAAATTAAAACTCAGAAAGAATATGAGCTCTATTTGGTTTACGAGAAACATGCAGTATGAAATTACAAATTTGTCCTCACTTAATCAGTCCACGCAACACATGACCTTCATTAAAGGGTCACACAACAAATATACATTTATAAAGTATATTGCTCAATTTTAAATTTGAAGGGACAATGTGAAAAATACGCTATAGATTGAGGGATAAAGTATAATAAATAAAAAATATATTTAATAAGATAAATAAATTTATAAAATATGTGAAAAAAGCGTAAAATAAAGAGTTTAGTATTATAAAAGGGCTCTTAGAAGAACCCTAATATGAAAGTGGAAGGAAGGATTCCATGTGTTAAATACTTTCAAATAATTCTCCCTTTAATTATTTTACCTTTTTTTAGTTCATGTATGTGATAAATCTTAGATATAAATCTTACATGTATCCACTACAACTTCAAGCGTTTTTTAGAATATAAAACAAAAACTTTAAAAATATGATCATATAAATAAAAATATAATAGAAATTCACAAGATGGAGATTTGGGTTCAACTGCCCTAACTCAAATTCAATTCAACCCTCTCAATCTAAGCCTTGCATTTTGAAAATTAGGCCCACATGGGATTGTTTTCACAACTCAAAATTTATGTCTTCTTAAAATTTCCACTACTTAACATTTTAGAAGTAATTCTTATAAGATTATAAATACTTTGCTTAGAAAAATTAAACATTTAGCAAAAATCTAAACAATTTTTAAAGACTAAAGAATCATTGGAAATGATTTTCAAACTACAACTTAGAGCCCGTTTGAGCTCTTTTGAAAAACACTTTATAATACTTGGAAGTTGGAAGCACTCCCTAATAATAATCAATTTAAAGAATCACTTTTAAGTGATTCTTAGATTCTATTTGACAGTTTCTTAAAAAAACATTTCTAATATAAAATTTTTTGCAAAATTTAAAAAGCACCATTAAAATATGAAAATTAATTATAATACTTGATAAAACAAAGGCTATGAATTAATTAAGGAAAATACCCAAAAGGGGGGGTGAATTGGGTTTTTCAAAATCTTTTTCCACACAACAATATATGCACAAAACAAATAAAGGAAAGAGATAAGGTTAGAGAATTCAAACTCGGGTTTATAGTGGTTCGGCCCTTCCTTGCCTACGTCCACTCTCCTCAACCTCCTAACCGAGTGAGGGTTCCACTAACTTGATGCTTCAATCAAGCTTTCAATCGTCTTACACTTGGATTCCGGCTCCAATGGGCTCTTACACAATCACTTCAAGATTTGAACCACTTGAAGGCTTTCACACTTAGTTTATACAAGGATGAAACTCTCAACCTAGCTTAAGGATGGCTCAAGTTACAAGAGAAAGCTAGGATGAATTGTAAGAGTGCACTAAGAATATGCAATTGATGGATTGATGCACTTAGAAAGAAATGGAGAGCTTTTTGATCAAGAACAGGTAGGTAGGCTTTGAATGCAATAGTTCTCTTAGTCATAAATGAAGAGGAGCTCTCAATTTATAGGTTTCTAAGCTCGGGAGACAAAAACAGCAGAAAAGTAGCCTCGACCGGACGAGCAAAGGGTCGACCGGATCACTAGCCGTTGGTGCAATTAATGCATGGCAGGTTACCGTTGCCTCGACCGGACATCGACCGGACCTCGACCGGACCTCGACCGGACGAAGGTGAGGCTCGACCGGGAAGAACAAGCTACTGGGAGAGAGAGAAAATTTTTCTCCTCCCTCGACCGGACCTCGACCGGACAAGGGTAACCGGTCGACCGGTTCCCCAACCGGTTGAGCCGGTTGGCCATAGCCTCGACCGGTTGAGCCTTTTGGCCCCGAAAACCTATCCTTTTTGATTTCTTTCTTTTCCAATACTTAGGCAAGGTCTTTAGGTGAGTTAATATGCCAATTTTGAATCAATTTGCCTAAGGTATATTTGATAAAACTCGGGTTTTAAAGAAAATCAAGTTTTAGAGAATAAACCGAGTTTTCTAAGATGCATGAAAAGGTATGAACATCCTAAGTGCACTCATGCTATCATCTTACATTCATTTCCTATGATTACAAGTCTTCCAAATGATCTCGATCCCGTATTCGTTTGGTCCTTGATGAATTTTTGAGATTAAGCCTGAGATTCTTAACAGTTTAAAACAATTAGTCACTTAACCATGGTTTGTTATCATCAAAACCTGATTAGGAGAACCCTTGGGCTAACAATCTCCCCCTTTTTGATGATGACAAACCTTGGTTATCTAGGAGACAAAGAAATCTCCCCCTCAAACCAATCATGGAATAATCAACACAAAATTTAGGAAATTTAAAGCGAGAAGACAATGTGAATCAATAAGAGTGTCATATCATATATAAGCATGAGCAACAGTACATGAAAGCATAAGTATGATATGCATGGAAATGAAAAAGTCTCCTAATGTCCCTATCCTAACATATCTCCCCCTTTGGCAACATCAAAAAGAAACGAAGGGGGATCCCAAACAGAATCAAGGCTGAGGAGGTGGTGGTGGAAACACAGAGCGGAGGTAAGCCATCATCTCCTCGTGCTGACTCTCCTGGCGGCTCTCAAGACGCTCAATCCTCTGTACAAGATGCTCAAACTGAGAAGTAAAGCCGGCCTGATACTGATCGATGCGATCCTCCATGGAATAAAAGCGAGTATCATGAACCACTGCTAACTCCTCCATACGAGACCCGAGAGAGCTGATCTGTGCCGACAAATCCATCCAAGGTGGATGATCAGGAGTCGGAGGAGCCTGTGATGGTAGCTCGGTAAATGATGGCTGAGATGAGTGGCCTGCGGCGAAGGATGGCTCAGTCATCATAGGCTCGGAGAAGATAGCCTCAACATGGATGCCCTCTGACTGATGTGGAGGCGGAATGTCAAGCTCGGGTCCTGTCTGCTCAAAGCCCCTCTGAGGGTCCAACCCATCCTCCATCTCTCTGATCTCATCCTCCTCCTCTACTCCGGGATGTCCTCGGGCCTGTCGCTCGGCTTTCCTAACCCATGACCCATCGGGGGCCTTCTCAAGCTTCATGCGTCCCAAAGAATGCTCGTCATAAGTGTCATATATGCTGGGTGCCTCAAACTCTGTCTCTCTACTCAAGTCTACCCCAGCATCCTTGAAGACACGAGTGAGGAAGCGGCCGTAAGGAAGCACACGTGTGGTACTCTCACAGCAGGCCATCATATGCCTCATCATCACATATCCTACGTGTATCCGCCTCCCGGTAAGAAGTGAGTCAACAAGAAAGGCCTCATAGTAGGATACCTCATCCCGATGTCCTCCACGTGGCAATAAGATGGAGCATATCATATGGTGAAGGACACGACTAGGCACGGTCAGACTGTGTGCTGAAGGTTTGCCCGTCCCATGGGGCAACTGCAAGTCCGCACAGTCTCTGAATGGCCTCGCTAGGCTCGAACCCTGGGATAGTAGGCCATGCCTTGGCCTCATATACTGGGAGACCAACAGGAGGAATGTCAAGGATGCGGTAGATGCTATCCGGGCTCAGCTCAATCTCAACTCCTCGGACAATGGTCCTAATCGGTCCTCCAAGTCCATAAGTCATCCTGGAGTAGAATGCACGCACTAAGGTCGGATAAATAGGCTCGGAAATCATCACAACTGGTAGCCATCCCATCCTGGCGAAAAGTCCCTCAAACCCGAGGCTCTGAAGTTGGGAGAAATTGATGTTTCTCCCTGGAACCACCTTTCTTTGGCGAAATGCGCCTTGTACCTTTGATAGTCCTCAACTGAGCCGAAGAGGGCGGTGTCGTACCTCGCCTTTCGGCGAGCCTCGGTCTGCTCAGGCTGCCGAGAGGGCTCAGCAGGGCGCTTGCCCTGAGCCCTGGAAGTCCCCGTCTCCTTTCGAGGAGCCATCCGAAACCAGAAATGAAATAATCACGGAGAAATGAAGCAATCAAAGAGAAAAGTCCAACCTGAATAACCCCTAGGCGCGCGGGAAAGGAGCAAAACCAGAAGATGGCGCGCAAACAAAGAGGAACCCGTCCAGATCCGAAGTCCAAAGCCGTCAGAGATGAAACCCTAGCCTCAAAAATCTCGTCAAAAATCACTCCAAGCCCTGAAATCGGTCCAAGAAATAGTCCAAACAGGTCTTTGAAGGCGGGAAGATGAAGAGGCTTCAAGGAATTCCAGAGAACAGTGAAAAAAACTGTCGCGCGGGGGCCTTTTAAATTCCCAGCCCCGACGAACCGGTCGACCGGTTCCTCAACCGGTCGACCGCTTGGTCAACGGTCAACGTTCTCATTTTCCAATTTTTCTTGCATTTTCTTGTCTTGTGATCCTCCCCTGCCCTTTTCAGTTGAAATCCCCAATTTTGATGTCCAATGCCACGGGAATTTGTATTTTTGGTCAAAAATTGACCTTTTTCCTAAGGGATTGCTATATGATGCGTATGAGATGAAATTTATGCAATCCTAATGTATTTCCAACAAGAATTCATTAAACAAACATCAGATCAAAGAGAAATAACCCCTAGTTGTCTTCTAATATCTGAAAATTGTTCTTCACTTAGAGGTTTTGTAAAAATATCGGCAAGTTGATCTTTTTGTGCTTACAAATTCAAGTGTAATGTCACCCTTTTGTGCATGATCTCTAAGAAAATGATGTCTAATTTCTATATGCTTGGTCCTAGAGTGTTGCACGGGATTTTTTGAAATATTTATGGCACTAGTGTTATCACATTTGATAGAAACATGCTCAAAAGACAAGTTAAAATCACTAAGTGTTTGTTTCATCCAAAGGATTTGTGCACAACACAAACCGCTGCTATGTACTCGGCTTCAGCCGTTGACAAAGCTACCGAATTTTGCTTCTTACTATGCCATGAGACAAGTGAGTGTCCTAAGAAATGACAAGTGCCACTAGTGCTTTTTCTTTCAACTCTACAACCGGCAAAATCGGCATCCGAGAAACCAATCAATTCAAAATTATCACCCTTAGGATACCACAAACCGATATTCATTGTCCCCTTCAAATATCTAAGAATTCTTTTAACGACACTTAAGTGAGATTCTTTAGGACAAGATTGAAATCTAGCACACAAGCATACACTATACATGATATCGGGTCTACTAGCGGTCAAATAAAGCAAAGATCCTATCATGCCTCTATACATAGTTGAGTCAATAGATTTACCTTTTTCATCCATGTCAAGCTTGATGGATGAGCTCATTGGAGTTTTCATCACCTTGGCTTCTTCCATGTTGAACCTCTTGAGAAGATCCTTTATATACTTTGCTTGATTGATGAAGGTTCCTTCCTTTAGTTGCTTGATTTGAAGTCCAAGGAAGAAATTGAGTTCTCCCATCATGCTCATTTCAAATTCACTATGCATACACTTAGAAAAATCTTCACAAAGAGAGTCATTAGTAGCTCCAAAAATAATATCATCAACATATATTTGAACTAGGAGCATATCCTTTTCTTTGGTTTTTATGAAAAGAGTTGTATCAATTTTTCCCATTTTAAACCCTTTTTCAAAAGAAATTTACTAAGCCTTTCATACCAAGCTCTAGGTGCTTGTTTCAAACCATAAAGTGCCTTTTTGAGTTTAAAAACATGGTTTGGAAAGTTAAAGCTTTGAAAACCGGGTGGTTGCTCAACATATACTTCCTCATTTATGAAACCATTTAGAAAAGCACTTTTCACATCCATTTGATATAGAATAAAGTTTTTGAAACATGCAAAAGCAAGCAACTTCTAATTGCTTCCATTCTAGCTACGGGGCAAAAGTCTCTTCATAGTCTATTCCTTCTTCTTGATTATACCCTTGGCTACCAATCTTGCCTTATTTCTTACTATGATGCCATTTCATCCATTTTGTTTCTAAAGACCCATTTGGTTCCAATGACACTTTGATTTGAGGTTCTTGGCACTAGTTCCCATACTTCACTTCTTTCAAATTGATTTAATTCTTCTTGCATAGCAATCATCCAATTTTCATCAACTATAGCTCTTTTATGTTTTAGTTCGATTTGAGAGATGAATGCAAGATTATTAAAATATTTCTAAGGGATGATCTGTTCTTACCCCACTTGATGGATTACCAATGATTTGATCTTGTGGATGATTGATGACAAACTTCCAATCTTTTGGAAGGTCTTGGCTTGATTCACCTTGCACTTGTTGAGGAGGAGGTAGTGCCAAAGGTGATTCTTCTTTCTTGGGATCCTCTTCACTTTCTTCTTGTTGTCTTTTGTCTTCAATTTGCAATTTTCCCATGGAGGTCTCCAATCCTAAATCATCATCAAAACTTTCTCTTTCTTGAAGAGAATTGTTAGATTCATCAAAAATGACATGGATGGACTCTTCTACAACCATGGTTCTTTTATTGAAAACTCTAAAGCTTTACTTGAAATTGAGTAGCCAAGAAAAATTCCAACATCGGATTTTGCATCAAATTTTCCAAGATTATCTTTGGTGTTAATATAAAACATTTGCACCAAAGACTTTGAAATAGCTAATGTTGGGTTCTTGTTTTTCCAAAGTCATAGGGAGTTTTCTTAAGAATGGGCCTCAACAATATTCTATTTAAAACATAGCAAGAAAGTGTTTACCGCTTCGGCCAAAAATACTTGGCAAATTGTTTTTCATTTAGCATGGTTCTAGCCATTTCTTGAAGAGTTCTATTTTCCTTTCAACTACCATTTGTTGAGGAGTTCTAGGAGCCGAAAAATTGTGATTGATACCATGCTTATTGCAATATTCCTCAAAGTCGAAATTTTCAAATTCTCTCCCCATGATCACTTCTAATGCAAGTAATAGAAAAGCCTTTTCATTTGAACCTTGTTACAAAATTTGAAAACTCATAAAAGCTTCACTTTTTGACTTAAAAACAAGACCCATGTGTATCTAGAGAAATCATCCACAATGACTAAGCATAAGATTTTCCTCCTAGACTAGGTGTCCTAGAAGGACCAAATAAATCCATGTGTAGCATTCAAAGGTCTAGATGTTGAGATGAAATTTTTGTTTTTAAAGAGTTTTGATTTGCTTTCCCATTTGACAGCTTCACAAATTTTGTCTTTTGAAATAATTTTGGGAAGGCCTCTAACGAGTTCATCTTTGTTGAGTGGGAAATGAGGTCCATGTTAGCATGTCCCAACCTCCTATGCCACAACCACTTTGATCATGCATGCTTGAAAAATCTATCATGGCCATCATATTTTGAAATATTTATAGCATATACATTTTCACATCTATGGCCCATGAGATGGTTTTGTCATTTTGAATATCCTTGATGATACAATGAGATGCTTCAAAAATTACTTTAAAACCTTTGTCACAAAGTTGACTAATGCTCAAAAGATTGTGTTTTAAACCATCTACTAATAAAACACTTTCAATAAGGGAGGATGTACCATTACCTATGTTACCTTGACCAATGATTCTTCCTTTTGCATTGTCTCCAAAGGTGACATATCCTCCTTTTCTCTTTGTAAGGAAGGCAAACTTGGATTCATCACCGGTCATGTGTCTTGAGCACCCACTATCCAAGAACCATTTATCCTCCTTTGAGCCCTACAAAATAGAATTCAAGTTGATTTAGGTACCCATGTCTTTTTGGGTCCTTGAGGGTTAGTGACTTTGGATTTTTCAACCCAAACCTTTTTAACCTTAGCATTTGAATTCTTTTGAGCACCATTTCTTAAGGGACATGTACTACTAATGTGCCCTCCTCTTCCACAAAAGTTACAAATAGTGGAAGGACATTTACTTGAGGATTCTTTTACAAAATAGTTTTTAAAATACTTTTGGTTCTTTGAAGATTTGAATCCTAGTCCTTGTTTGTCAAAAACACATTTTTGGCTTGCTAAGATCATTTCAAAGGACTTTTGTCCACAAGAGAAAATTGAAAGAGAGGAGGTCAACCATTCATTTTTCTTTTTCAAAATTTCATTTTCATTTCTTAAAATCATTCTCTTTTTCAATGAGTTTTAGAGATTTCATCAATCGAAAACTTTTCTTTCACTTCCTCAAGTTCTTTTTCAAGTTCTTGAATTCTCTTTTTAAGAGAATTATTTTTCAAACTAAGTTTTTCAAAATCATCATATAGTTCTTCAAAAGCATGCATATCTTCATCACTAGAGTAAGAGTTTACCTCATCAAGATCATCTATTGCCATGAAGCACATGTTTGCCACTTCTTTTTCCTTTTCTTCCTCGGAAGATTCTTCACTCTCACTCCAAGTAGCCATCATTGCCTTCTTCATTCTTCTCTTGGCTTCAAGTTTGTAGAGAGGACAATCATATTTAATGTGTCCCGGTTTTTTGCATTTGAAGCATATCAAATCTCCTTTCTCTTCCCATTTTTCCTTGTCACCATGTGATGAGGATTCTCTTCTTGAGGGATTTCTTCTAGAGATAAACTTTTTCCCTCTAAACCTTTCACCTCTCATGTACTTGTTTAGCTTTCTTGTGATGAGAGCTAAATCATCATCTTCTTCACTTGGTTTTTCTTCTTCAACATCTTCTTCTTCCTTGGTTGTAGCCTTGAGAGCTATGCTTTTCTTCTTTTTGTCTTCACTTTCTTGTAGTTGCTTTGTCAAACTGATTTCATAGGTCATTAATGACCCTAAGAGTTCTTCCATAGGTAGCTTGGTCAAATCTTTAGCTTCTTGAATAGCGGTGACCTTTGTATGCCACTTTGAGGGGAGAGACCTCAATATCTTCATCACCTTTTCGGATTCATTTATGACCCTTCCCAATGCTTCAAGGCCATTGACAATTTCAGTGAACCTAGTAATCATCTCAACAATAGTTTCAGTTTCTTTCATTGAAAACAATTCATAGTTATGGACAAGTATATTAATTTTTGACTCTTTCACTTGATTAGTTCCTTCATGAGTTATTTCAAGCAATCTCCAAATTTCCTTAGCAGATTTACATTGGCATATTCTATTGTATTCATTCCTATCCATAGCACATTGCAAAGTATAAACGGCTTTAGCATTTAATTGAAAATTTCTTCTATCAAGCTCATTCCATTCTTTCTTGGGTTTTGGAACCAAAACTCCATCAACTAATTTAGTGGGAAGAGTTGAGCCATCTTCAATGACATCCCATACATCTAAATCAGTTGATTGTAAGAACCAAGTCATTCTAGATTTCCAATAGGGATAGTCGGTTCCCGTAAAGAATGGAGCTCTATGTTTTGAACAATTTTCAGGTTGAGTTGAGCTTGATGGAATAGCCATTTTCCTCTTAGACGATTAAGTCTTAAGCAAGAGGTCTAGCTCTGATACCAATTGATAAAACAAAGGCTATGAATTAATTAAGGAAAATACCCAAAAGGGGGGGTGAATTGGGTTTTTCAAAATCTTTTTCCACACAATATATGCACAAAACAAATAAAGGAAAGAGATAAGGTTAGAGAATTCAAACTCGGGTTTATAGTGGTTCGGCCCTTCCTTGCCTACGTCCACTCTCCTCAACCTCCTAACCGAGTGAGGGTTCCACTAACTTGATGCTTCAATCAAGCTTTCAATCGTCTTACACTTGGATTCCGGCTCCAATGGGCTCTTACACAATCACTTCAAGATTTGAACCACTTGAAGGCTTTCACACTTAGTTTACACAAGGATGAAACTCTCAACCTAGCTTAAGGATGGCTCAAGTTACAAGAGAAAGCTAGGATGAATTGTAAGAGTGCACTAAGAATATGCAATTGATGGTTTGATGCACTTAGAAAGAAATGGAGAGCTTTTTGATCAAGAACAGGTAGGTAGGCTTTGAATGCAATAGTTCTCTTAGTCATAAATGAAGAGGAGCTCTCAATTTATAGGTTTCTAAGCTCGGGAGACAAAAACAGCAGAAAAGTAGCCTCGACCGGACGAGCAAAGGGTCGACCGGATCACTAGCCGTTGGTGCAATTAATGCATGGCAGGTTACCGTTGCCTCGACCGGACATCGACCGGACCTCGACCGGACCTCGACCGGACAAAGGGTGAGGCTCGACCGGGAAGAACAAGCTACTGGGAGAGAGAGAAAATTTTTCTCTCCCTCGACCGGACCTCGACCGGACAAGGGTAACCGGTCGACCGGTTCCCCAACCGGTTGAGCCGGTTGGCCATAGCCTCGACCGGTTGAGCCTTTTGGCCCCGAAAACCTATCCTTTTTTATTTCTTTCTTTTCCAATACTTAGGCAAGGTCTTTAGGTGAGTTAATATGCCAATTTTGAATCAATTTGCCTAAGGTATATTTGATAAAACTCGGGTTTTAAAGAAAATCAAGTTTTAGAGAATAAACCGAGTTTTCTAAGATGCATGAAAAGGTATGAACATCCTAAGTGCACTCATGCTATCATCTTACATTCATTTCCTATGATTACAAGTCTTCCAAATGATCTCGATCCCGTATTCGTTTGGTCCTTGATGAATTTTTGAGATTAAGCCTGAGATTCTTAACAGTTTAAAACAATTAGTCACTTAACCATGGTTTGTTATCATCAAAACCTGATTAGGAGAACCCTTGGGCTAACAATACTTTATAGAGAAATATTTGATAGATGATTTTTCTAAAAATATTTTTAGAGCATCAAAAAATACTTTAATTAAAAATATTTTAAATATTAATACTTTTGCACCGATATTTAGAATTTGCTTGGTAATTATTTTAGAAAATGTTTTTAACATTTTTAACAATTAAGAATTTTTACTTTTCAAGTATTAAAAAGACTAGAAACGCTTTTAAAAATCACTATCAAACACACTTGATATCATTTGTGACAATATTCGGGGCATCAACATATTAAATGTGACACTGTTGTCTTTTCCGTTTCTATGGTAAGATTGTTTTTTCAAAGCTAAATAGAACTCAAGACTTTGAGAATGAAATGGATAGTCCCTACCATAAACCAAATGTGTTTTGTTGTTATAAATGCATATATATATATATATATATATATATATATAATAAAATGATTTGGACGAAAATTGATAGAAAAAAGTCATAAAAATATTGAAAAAAACTAGTAAAATTATTGATTTTTTTTTTTTGGTCAATTTTAGTCAAATAAATAATTTTTTATAAAAATTTTCATTAATATTTTTTTATATACCCTAATATATCCATAAAAATCAACTATTGATATATTTATAAAAATCGATATCATTTTTTTATTATATAACACATTACCGAAAACACTATCAAAGTGCTTTTGTTTTAATTCAAATACTAAATGATTATCCTTAAGAGTGTTGGTAATGGAATCCATTATAATCATAATCATAATCATAATCCATTGATAATATTTTATTCAAATTTTTTTTTTCAATGGTAGTGTTTTCTCTAAAAGCATTTTTAACAACAATCACATTCATCACATTCCAAGTGCTCTCCAAAAAACAATACAATGTTCTTCCCATTTTAAAAGTATTTTTTAAATTTTATCAAACCTGTGTTTTTCTCCAAAAACACTTTTAATACTAAAAATGTTTTATAAAAACACTGTACTTCGTCCAAATTTTTTAGGGAGAATTACCCAATAGGGTGGGTTGGGCCGGAACAATTACTAGAAAGAGTGGCTTTTCTAATAATTCTTGGGAAGAACTTTAATAGGTTTAAATACCAAAATTGACCTTCAACTAAAACTTTTAAAATTCAAAGCATTTAAAGTACTTCATTTGATTTGTCAAGACATTTATGGTGTGTGGGTCCCATATTTATTGTAATTATTAATATTCAAATTTTAAATCAAAATTTTGGGTTTAACCTTACAATTATATATAATTTGTTATTTAAATTTACTATTTAAAACAAAAATACTTTTAAAAATATTTTTAAAATATTATTTCTTGTGTTTTTTTCTAATTTTTAATTTTATTAAGAAAAATAAGTTTTATAATTATAAAAATGATGATTTTTTCATATATATAATAATTTTAAATTGATAAATTATGTTTTTGTATTAAATTCAAAGAAGATAAAGTGTTTAATTTTTCACTCAGATTATCTAAAAAGAATAAGAAAATGATGGAGAAGGTTTAATCATTTTTATTTTTATAATAAAATAATTTTTTAAATTTATATGATTTTTTTTCCTTTGCATAGTGTTTTTTTTAATTTTCATATATAAACTTTTTTTTCTCAATGGCATCATCGAGTGGATGATGTTTAATATATTTGATATGTTGAATATTAATAAGATATAAAAAGTGATCCTCAAGATTATTACTTTTATTATAAAATATAAGTACAACAAAAATATCTTATAATTACAATATAAATACACTTATATTACAATACATTACACTAAAACCTAATTAGGAAATTTTTGAATTTTTTTTATAAAAATGATAATTTTGTATGATCATAGTATATTTCACAACATACCTATATCATAAATAATTTCTGAAACCAAATGAAATACTAATTTGAATTCACGAGACTCGTAGTTTATATATATATACAAAAATTATTAAATAATTTCAATACACTATATAAATGTCGTTAATATATTGATACAATGTGTTAATACCAATAAGATATGAATAAACATTTTTAGAATTATTACTTTTATAATGAAATATAGGTACGACATAAATGCATTATATTTACAATATAAATACACTATCATTATAATATATTACAACATAATTTAATTATTTTTATTTAATTTTTTACGTGCTTATATTACCAATGAATAATTGTGAGTTATTCCATTTAATAGGTGTGTGTTAGTCTATTGAATATTTATGTATTATTCAATTGATGAGTGCTCGTAAAAAATAATTATTCATTATATTATGATAACAAAGTTTTAATTGTATGTTCCATATATAAAACGATAATAACTTTAAGATATAGTTTTTATTTATGAGATATTGAAAATTATTTTTTTTACAAGGTTCTTTAAAAAATCTCAATTTTTTTGAGAAAAAAAAAAAACAAATTTTTGAACAATCACTTGATTGCTTAAAAGTGAACAACAATTTTTTCGGGTTGAGAAATATACTATTGATTACCTATCAACCTGTACTTACCATCATATATGGACCCCACATCATTGACAATCTCAAATTTATTTATAAATAATATATAAAACATATTTAAGGGTAAAATTATCCTCTAAAAATCCTTGAGATGAGTGAATCTTTCTAATAATTATTCTTTCCAACCTACCCTAAGTGATTCTCCCAATTTATTTATTTTTTTATGTATTTCATAATAAAAAAACATTGTCAAACACTACAAGTTAAAAAGCGCTTTTACAATAAGTACTCTCGCATCGACCCATACAGGATAATCATACGTAAGCTTTTTGAGTCTTGAAATCCAACAAAAGGATTGAAACTTACAAGAAGCTTGTATATGTTTTCTTTATAATTATGTCATTACACATAAATGGGCATTAAAGCTTCCTCGGCTGCAACATACCTACTTTGGAGGAGGATAACCAGGTCAATGTCTAGGCTTTTTGAGTCTTGATGTCCAACAAAAAGATAAAAACTCACCCTGTACCCTTGAAAATGGCCCAAAGTTACAGGTGCTCACTCAACTACGAGAGCCCACAACCACTTTAGTTATAGCATGTGGCCCATTTATAATCGCCAAGGCCCTCCAAATCTGGGCCAGCAAGCAGCTCTCAAGCAGTTGCAACTTGCCCAATGAAGATGGTCAAAACACAATATTATGACAACTTTTTCACTTTTCACCGTGCTAAGTGTCTTCCAAAGGGGCCCATTTATTAACCATTGGGGACCCATCACTTTTGCTTTCTAAGTGATTAATCCCTCGTTTTGCAATAATCAACATGTATAAAAGTACAAGACATGTCAAATGATGAATTGGGGGTTTTGGGTTTTGGGTTTTGTGAGCTTTCTCCCCTTTACTAGATTCTAGGTGGCATTAATTGTTCTGCTAAATCAAATCATTCCCCATATTATTGCCTTTCTTGTACTTATTTAAGATAACCCAGTTGAACTAGAATCTGAATTTAGTAGAATTATCACCTATCTCACTAGCATCTTCTTTTTTTTTTTTTTTTTTTTTTTTTTTTTGCCTTAGGATAAGCAAGAACTTTATTGATATGGGAAAAGATTATTATAAGATAAGGCCCTACAAAGGAAAACACTCCGACCACAAAGTCACAAACACCACAAAACACAGACTAGGAGGCAAGACACACCCACCACTACAAAGATACCATTATGGGCAACCCCCCTCAATTCACCTTTCTTTTCTCCCCTTTTCCACTTCTTTCACTGTGTCTCTACTGTGTTCGCCTTAACTAAGTCGTGTCCCTGGGATTTTCTAATTCATACTCATCTCCATCACCAGTTCATCTTCTTCCTCTCCTCCCCTCAGCATATGCCTTTTATGCACACAGGATGGGGTTCAAAACCCGGCCATTTCTCCTGTCAAGGAAGGAAGAGGAGGTGGAGGAGAAGTCATTTTAATGCAAACCCGAAAGCCCCACAAGGAAGAATAAGGCTCTACAAGAATGAGTTTCCATGAAACCAAACAGAATGGAAAGCATTCCAGTTTTCAAACCACTTATCTGGGTGATCCAGCCAAGTAGAATCAGCTTATGGAGTTTCACCTATTTCTCGGTTTCATGTCAACTACTTGATCTCAAATCTGTGAAGAAAAAAACACATAAGAAATCAAGGGAACAAACCAATTGGAGATAGAAAGAAATGGGGCACATATGCAAACTCAAAATTAAGCAGAATAAGCAGTCAATTCAACATTGAGCAAAACAAAAATGGCAAAGCAAAGAAAAGGGGAAATGAAAGAAACAGATGGGTTTTTATTCACACCACAGGCACCCGTAAACAATCCACATACATACAAGGAAAACACATTATTTGCACGCTGATAAATCTAAGAAATGGCTAAGAATACAATGAAGATTCAAAACAGAGGTCTTACAGAGAGGAACCAGAGCATTTTTTTTTCCCTTACACACACCAGTCTCCTTTGAGATCGCCTAGCAAGAACAAAGTAAAGGGTGAAAGCCAAAGAGTGAGGAAGAAACAACCCCTGCCATAGCCGCATATCATCTCATTACCACTGCAATTCTGCTCTAGCAAGTTGCCCATTTGACCACCCTTCGCAAGCATGAGAGTGCCATCCAATTTGAAGGAGACCGAATTTCCCCAGATTGATCCAAGCTAGATGGCACATAATGCCTCTGAATTTCAACCGTTTCAATCATTGCAACTGCACCCAATTATTCAAAATAGGACGTGCAGAACCCATCATAATTCAACAAATTCTTCATATTCATATCCAACCCAAAGGTAGTCTTCAACCCCAGCGTTTGCTTATAGAAGTACCAAGAATTTATCCACTTTTCTTTTCAGGAAAACTTCTGACAATGTCAAATCCAAGCCACTAATTGCAGTAAACCATCTGAATGCAGAGGAACCAGCAGAACCTTTCATCATGGGATTGATCAGAACCCCAATTCTCAATCTCTCTTCTCTCTCCAACAAAACCCCAAAAACCTAGACAGTAGACCGCTAAAACCCTAATCTTCAACAGGGGAGAATGCAGATGAAACAAAGCTAATTGAATCCCATTCGTTCATAACCTAGTCATATAATCATAGTAATAATTCAAATTAGGACAAACCCTAAATTTTTTTTTTCCTCCCCTTCAAAAAAACAACCAAACCCTAAAACCCCTAACCCTAGCTTCACTAAAATTCTCATCTCCACACACACAAAAAGAACAACATACATAAATATCAACACCTATTGAAGATCAACGTGGATCGTCGTCTCTCCTCCCCGACGATGCCGGAGCTCCAGACAACGACGCCAGCAAATTCAGATGTCCCTGCGCGATCGGAAGATAATCCCAACTCTAGCCGCCGACGCCTCTCCCATCGGCTGCTGCATGAACCTCCCGGAGATCGTCGGCTGCGATGCCATCGTCGGCGCCTGCACCACCATCTCTGGCGGTGCAGCAGCTGCGGCCGCGGCGAAGCTCCACACCTGCCCGAAATCAGGTCTCGCCGGAACCGCCCAGAAACCACCGGCGGCGGCGGCAGCAGCCGCGGCAGCGACCACCTCATCTTTGGCCCCGCCGTCGACGTCGTCGTCGCCCCGTAGACGCTTCCCGAGAATAAACGGCGTCGGGCTGAGCAGCGGCTGCGACGGCTTCTGGTCCAGTGCCGCCGAGCTCGTCGAGCCGCCGCCGCGAACAGAGACAGAAACGCTCGAAAAACTCGCAGGAGTGGTCCCGTCCCTGTGGCCGCTATGATCGACGGCTCGCCTGCCGCAGCAGCCACTCGATAGTTTGACCATCAGATTTGTGCCCCAGCTCCCGCGTCAACTGGAAAACCCTGGCGGCGCAGATGATCGGCATCCGGATACGCCTGCCCCGGCCGTCGACTTGCTGTGGCGGTCCTTGGCCGGCGGCTTCTTTACCGCCAAGGCCCCGTTACCGGGCTGCTGCTGCCTCTGGGAGTCAACAATAGCGCCGTTAGTAACGCCGTTAGCCGCTCCATCTGAGGTAGACATATGTTTTGAAATTCCCTCAAAAAAAAAATTTCTTCTTCCACCAACTGGTTCTCTTCCTTTGCCCTTTGCCCGGTGTTTGGTGTTTTTGTTTTGTTGGTAGTATGACTCCGAGTATGAGCTGGTGTTGCGGTAACAAGATGTTTAGAGAGAGAATGAGCAATGAAGCTGGTAGAGAGAGAAAGTTTGTAGAGAAGAGCTCTAATCATTGAGCGGCAGGAGCTGGTGGAGACAGGAGGAGGGCACATGGTGGCGGCCCCCCTCCCCAAACCCACAGCTCACGGCCACTCTCCGCCCTCCTTCCCACGCGCTCCCTCACGCGCTTCATTGTGGTCCACTCTGGAATTTAAAGTGGGGTTGTCAGTGTGGGCCCTCCCTCCCTCCGTACTCGAATTGAAGGCTCAGCTCATCTCCAGCTGGGTCCAATTACTCCCCTTTACCCAATCCCCTTTGCCACGTCATCATCCCTAACTTAATAGGATCCTTTGTTAGGTGCTTCATTTCCTTGTTTTTTACTCTATTTACTAAAAAGTTTTTTTTTTTTATTACATTTCTGATCATTTTTAAAGTAATTATTTGTAGGAATTTTTTATTTTATTTTTTCAAAAATAAAATAATACCATTTTAAATAAATACAAAAATCATCCCGATATTTAAATTAGTAGATAATTGTTTTTTAAAAAAAAAACTATAGACCGGAGAAGGGTGATGATGAAAGAAAGGGAGGGAAAAACGTGAAATGCATTGGAGCGTGAGGAGGAGGGGAGGGGAGAGGCGCGTGAAGGGGAAGGAGAGGAGGATATAAAGAAGTGAGAGTGAGTGAGTAAGAGAGTGGTGGAAATTGACACCTGGCCAACTGTTTAATTACGTGTTTTTGCCCCCTTTTTATTCTACACACTATGCCCCCCAAACTCTAACTCAAAACTATTGCTACTGTCATTCCTTCCGCATACATATACATGTATTTTTTTATTTATTCAAAATAAAATAAATGTTGATTTTTTGGATACATTTTCTATTTTTCTTAAAAAGAAAACTATTATAATAATTAGTATATAAAATATTTTATACAAAAAAAAATGTAATTTAATTTATGTTCTCAAAAGTTATTTTTAAATTTTTTTGATTTTGAGGTGATAAAGATTTTCTAATACCTCAATTTTTTTAAAATTTTATCTTTTTAATGTAAAGCATTAAGGTTATGTTTGGTTGGGGGTTGTTTTTAAATTTAATGTGATATTTTTATATTATGTTTATATTTACTTTGTAATGTGAATAAAAAAATAAAATAAAATATATATTATTTTTTAATGTTTAAAATAAAAATGATGTTGTATTATAATATTTTCTATTTTAAAAAATGAAATTTTCTTTGACCTTTTTCTCAACTTTATCATCATCATCATATTTTGCAAAGTCCCCGAACCAACCTTTCATTACTCCTATAAATGCTGCAAAATCAAACATACAACTCTCTACTCCAATTGAAACAGTGTTAAAAGAAATATAACTTAAATTAGATAAACTTAATATTAATGGTATTAATCAAAATAATAATCAAATTCAAATTATAACAAAAGATAAATCAAGAATAGAACAATTCAAAATGTCTCCGGATTCAATATTACACCCCCTCAACGGTTAATGCAATATCTAATAATTTTGCGAGTAGAGAACATTATTATTCAAAACCCTCTCTTTCAAATGTACAATTAGAAGAAAGAAATTATCAATTAGATGTTAGTTGTGATGGTAATAGTTTTTATGAATGAAATATAGATCGAATGAGTGAATATCAATAATTAATTTACTTCATGAAATGACGATGACTGCTAATGTTTATAGAATCAAGACTAGTAATTCTAATTTTCGTGTTATTGGTGTTTAGTAAATATCTCATCATCCAAACATAGTCTAAGAGTTTCTTCATTTCTTATAAAAAGTCAACACTATTTTTTGTTTTGTAAAAATAAAAAACAAAGTATAACCAAACAACATCTTAATATCAATTTATACTATTTTTGTTTTCTAAAATAATAGTAAATTTTATATAAGGTATAACAACTTTTGAAATTTTAAATTAGAAAAGTAATTGTTTTAAAAATTATTTAAAAATGTAATTATTTTAAAATTTGTTTAAAAAATGAGATAACCTTAAATTTAAATTTTCTTAAAAATATAAGGTAAATTTATATTTTTTTATGCAAAATATTTTACTTTTATATAGAGATTTCTAAAAAAAATAATTAAGAAATGTATTTGAACAGATACTTTATAAACTAATATGGGAAGCAAATTTCTTTATTTTCATTATAAAAAATCAAAAACTTTATTTTCATTAACAAACTCTTGATAGAAAACCAATAAAGAACAAAAAATAATATTCTTACTAAAAATCATGTTTAGCAAACTTTTTGATAGAAAATAGGTTTCTAAGAATTCCTTTTTTAAAATATATAATTTTTTTTAGAATAAATTATAGATTCTTTTTAAAAATATAATGAGTAATAATCGAAAATATAGAGAGCACTTTAAAATTTTTTGCCTTACACATAAGTATGTACCAACTTATGAAGACTAAGTCTGAAAAAAAATTATTTTTTGTATTTGAGCTTGTAAGCAAAATATTATTGTTTTCAAAATTATTTTTAAAAACAGTTTTTTAGAACATTATCAAATCATTTCTAAGATTTTTATTTTATTCTTTTCATTTTGTTTTCATTTTCCTTTTAAACAAGAGTTTAATCCACGGTTTTGACTACACATACTCTATTAGAAAAACCATCAAAAAATATTTCAAATATATTTTAAAAAACAATCTACTTTTTAAAATAGAAATCATTTTCAAGAGCAGTTTCAAATATACCTCTGGTTTTCCATTTAAAGCGTGAGTAAAATCTTAATATCAATGCAAAAATATTATTCAAAGCTTATTAAATTCAAAAATAAACTTGATACAAAAATCTATAATTTATTAAAATTCTACTTTGAAAAGTCTCTAAAACACTAAAAGCGGTATTTGAAAGTCAATTGTTTAAAAACTATTAGAATAAAACTCTTAGCATCTATTTTGATAACTATTTTAAAAAATAGTTTTTAAAAATAGTTATTTTTATGTTTTGTAGAACAAAACTTTGTTTGGAAACTTAAAATATTTTTAATATGTTTATAATATTTTAAAATATGTTTTAAAAGTAATTTTTATGTCTACTATTTTATTTTTAATTATTTTATATATTTATATAATTATTTTTCAAAACAATCATTAGAAAATAAGTAAAAACAACATAAAACCATTAAAAGATATTTTTTGAAAATATCATGTTTTCTATTCTTAAAAACGAAAAATAAAAAACAATTTTTTATTACCAAATATATGTTCCTAGTTTTTTGTTATAGAAAACAAAAAATATTCTTAAAAACCGTTGTCCATCATATGCTTCATTTTTTTAAGTAATAGAAATACTTATATTTTTCTCAAACTCGATGCTGAAGTAAATTTTTTTATTAAAATTTGTATCAATACCAAAATTATCCTCAACTTTAATAAAAGCATTTGTAAAAATATAATTTTTTAAATTTAATCTCAAAATAATTGTGACAACTTTAATTTACTTCAATTTTTTCTTCAACTTCTAATCAGATAGGTCAAATATCATCACAAACAGAACCTAAAACTACATATGCAAAAAATGCATTATGCCTTAAGAGTCAAATTAAAAAATTGTGCATTTTCAAATCATTAAAGAGTTAAATAGATTTAAAATATTATTTAAAAATATATATATACTCACTTTATATATATATATTTTCATTGGTTTTTCTTTTTCTTTTTTTCCAATTTTTCCTTTTATTTTATTTCTGAATGAAAAATAAATTCAATTAAAGATTGAGTCATATATTAACATATTGAAGATATTAAAAGAAGCAAAAGTTAAGAAAATCCATTAAAAATGGAGTAATATTGAAAGGAATATAGGAGAGGGAGACGTTCGTATAAGTTATACATAATACATTTTGTATGAATGGCATAGATTTTTGTAGATAACAGAATATATTGGTTATAAGTTTCTAGAGAAGCAATGATAAGCAGGTATGAAGAGAGAGAGAGAGAGAAATCGCATGACTCATTCCCACTTTCATTTTTTGTATTTGATTGATTTTCGTCTTATTAAAACGAAGTTTCCTTGAAGATTTCTTATTGTTGAGCTCCTTTTTCAAGTATATGTATATTGGATGATTTTATACCACTTTCCCAATAATATTTCCTTCTCTCTTGGGGTGCGTTTGATGAGTAAAATTAGAAATGAGAGTAAAAACAAAAATAAAGACGAGTTATAATATGAAAAGGAGGAAATAAATCAAAATTCTACAGGGTGTTTGGTAAATGGGATTGAAGATAAAAATGAATATTTTGTTTTTATTCATATTTTTTATTGAATGAAAATGAATTTGGTGATTTCATTTATAGTGTTCGGATGAAACTAAGAATTCAAAATTAGAATATAATAAATAATGAAAAATAAAATAAATTATCTGTTATTATTTTTTATTCTTATGTGTCAAACACAGGTTGATAATAAATTAATTGATTAAAACGGATAAAATAAGTAAATCAAACTCTTCTCAGTTTTTACTTGAAAAATAAATTATTTTTGACATAAATACTATTTATCATTTGAAATATGTATATATAATTTAAAAATAAATGTTATTTTTACAACATATATATATATATATCAAAATATGACCAAAAAAGAATGATAAAAAGTTAAATTTCCAAATCCGAGTTTTCAATCAACATTTTAATCAAAATAACTCTTTGGTAATTTGAGAACAAAACAAAAGGGAAATGAAAATGAATTACATGAAAAGAATCAAAATCAGACCACTTGGTTCATTTCTTTATCATAATGTTTCAAACATGTTTTTAGATTAAAAATATGATTTAAATAAATAATTATATATATAGTAAATAAGTACTTATTTATAAAACTAGTAACTATTTTCAAAAAATAATTTTAAATTTTTTAGATAGAAAATAGTTTTAAAATTGTAAAATAAATTTGGTAAATTTTAGACTAAAAACATTTTTTTAAAAGAATTTATTCTTAAAAAAAACATAATATTATCCTTTAAGTTCTCATTTGGTTTTTTTTTTTTTTTTTTTATGTATTTTTCCAGGAATCAAGACAATATAGAAAAATCATTTCTCACTTTTTTTTCTTTTTTGTCATCATCTTTTTCTTGTCTTTCATTTTATTAAAATTTGGTGCAAAACAAATTTTTTTCTTGAAATTTGATTTTTGAGAAGATAAAAAATGTCATAATTTTTGAGGTTTAATTGTGATGAAAGAAATGTGAAGAGAATTTTCAATACATTTTATAGAATAATTTATAGTCTACTTTTGTGACTTAAAAGCAGTCTTCCTTTTTTAAAAACAAAAAACTATTTTTAAAAATTCATAACATTCTTTGAATGTTGTTCTCTAAGAATAATTTTTAAAAATAAAGTGAAATATATAACAATTTTTAAAGAACAAGTAAAAGTTATTTTCACCGAGTTTTAAAAAAATATAGGTTCGTTTGACCATATTTTTTTAAACTTGTTTTTAAAAACTATTTTTAAAAACAAAAAACTGTTTTAAAAAAATTCGTAACATTGTTTAGTCATTTTTTGAAAATAATTTTTAAAAATAAAATAAAATAGAGAACAAATTTTAGAAAACAAGTAGAAGTTGTTTTCACCTAACTTTTTTTTTTAAACAAAGATTTCGTTTGACTATGTTTTCTTAAACTTGGTTTTAAAAATTATCTTTTGTTCTTTAATTTAAAAACAATTTTTAAAAATAAGATTCAGAAAATATGATCAAACAGACCTTATGTATTTTTGAAGTTTTTGTTTTATATAATAAGTATGAGTAAAAAAATTAAACAAATTTTTATTCTTCGTTTTCTATTTAAGAATTATTAATAGTGAGAATAAAAATTATTTTTTCCCTCCCATTTTCTTTGCAAAATATTCATTTTATGTTATTTTCTTTTCTTTTCTTTTCTTTTTTCCCCTTAAATCCAATGTGTTCCTTTCCGTGGAAAGGAAAGTAAAATAGAAAAATGAAAAGAAAGAAAAAAGGGGAAAAAATAAAAATATGTTTAATTTGAATTATTATTTTTTATAGAAATGTTAAATTTATTTATTTTTCTTCTTTTCTCTTTTGTATAATTTTTTTATATAAATAATATATAATTTAAAACACGTACATTTTTAAATAATTAATTTTCATAATTTGAGTTTTCTTCATTATTCTCCTAGTAACTAGAAAGAAATCAAATACTTCTTTCTTTTCTTATGGAACCTATGCTTTGTATGATTCAAACAAAAACTAAATTTGAACTAAATTTTTTATAACATGACTAACATTATCGCACTAAGTTATTAATTTTAATCACAATATTGTGTTTGGTAGACCAACTTAATAATTTAATTTAAGAGAGTATTTTTTTTAACTTTTTTTCTAAAAGTAATTTGTTTTCAGACTTTACATTATTTATTTTTCTACATTTTTCATGACTTATTATACATTTTTTACTAAATAGAAAAAAAAAAATATTTGACTTCTTCTCAATGAAAAAAATAATATGTTGATTTTTTTTAATATTTAATAAAAATAAAATATTATAAAAACAAACAACTTAATACTTAAGAAAACACGGTTTCATTTTAAATTCTATTTAGAATTAAGTAAAAGAACAAACATCATCTAAGTCAATGTTTGATAAAATAACTTAATACTATAACTTAAAAGTAAAAAAACAATTTAAAATAATAAGTAAAAAATAATTAATTTATTTTTAAGTCCATATTTTATTTTACCTTTTTACCCTATTTGTCATAATTACCTTCATAATCTCCTTTGCTACTCCACAACTTCCACTGTTACTCAACTTCCTTTGCATTAGTTATAATTTATAACAATAAATATGTTAATGTGATGATTTAAAATAAGTTATAAGTTAATTTTATTAAATAACCTTAAGACTTAAAGTAAGAACTAACTAATAAGTTTTAAGTTAATAACTTAAGTATAATTTAATTTAAAGTCAACTTAAGTCATTAAATAATAAATATTAAGTTTTATCAAAATCTTCTTTACCTAATAATTGAACTTTTTAGGAGATGGATATGTTTGAAACAAAGATATTGATTTGTCTTATTTGGATATTCATAATTACTTTTTTAAATCTTATATCTAAATTTATATAAAGTTATGTACATGTTTTTAAAAATTTTAGGTCTCTTATTCTTTGATTAATCAATGATTAATTTTTAAATTTGAAATGGAGAAAATTTTCACAATAATTTTGAAAATATATTAAATTATTAATAAAAAACCTAAAAAATACTACTATGAAAATAAAAACAATACAAAAAAATATATTAAAATTAAATGATTGAGTATGATGGGGTAACACTTCATTGGAAATAATATTATTTTGGATTTTCTCTTTGGGTTTCAATATTTTGATTGTCTTATATTGTTGTTGTTACCATTGGAAGGACATAGAAACTACTCTGTAATTTCTTAGTAATAATATTATAATAAATTTAATTTTTTATTCAAATAAGAAGAGAAAAAATTATTTTTTTCCAAAAAAAGTAGGAGATTATATATAATTTTATTTTTCACTTTAGTCTAATTTAACTTTATAGTTAATTATTTTAACAAGCATGTTTGGTTTTCAATCAAACTAAAATTATAGGGCTAATATTGTTCATTTTTCATTTATGCTATTAAATAATGGATTAATATAAAGGAGGGAAAAAATTCTTAGTTTTTTTAATGTTAATATAATTTATAGTTTTTTCAAAAAAATTAAATATAAATATTACTAGTGATAAATAAATAAATAAGGGAATTAAAATAAAGTGACTTAAAAGAAAAAATTTGAAATGTTCATAATCTTGTACATGGAAACTATGGATGAAACTTGGACGGACCAACTCGATCCAACCTGACCTCAATCTAGCTTTTGGGTGAATTTAAACAATCATTTTCAATACTCGGGTTGAACTTGAGTTATATTTTTTTCAACTTGAACTCAATTTAGATTGGGCTCGGGCTAAGATTTGGGCAGTCTAAACCTAATCCGAACCCGATTTAATATTTTTATAATATTTATAATGCATCTCATCATATACCATAATATTCATTTTCTTTTTCTATTTTTAAGATAAAAAATCAAATTATATCATATAGTATGTTTTCCATTATTTTTAGAAAATATATAAATTCAATTTATGTTAATTCTTTAATTTGTTGCCATCTTGAAAATTTATCCTATTTAATATTTAAATTTCATATAAATACATTAAAATAATATCTTTAAATTATGCAACCCGATCAATTCAAGTCTAATCCAACCAATCCGAATCTAATTTGAGCAATCCGAACTCAACCTGAGTTTAAAAAAACGAGGTTGAGTTGGGTTTGGATTGAGTATCTCGGGTTAGAGTTCAGGTTGATTATTTTTAATTTGGGTTGGATTTGAGTTAGTTATAAACCTAACCGATCCACCCAAGTTGTATGCTTAATGCAAACTAATTATGTATAATGTTTGGCAAAAATAAATCATTTTAATTTGATTATTTCATATATTTGATTTTAATTAATTCATATTATTTTTTTAAAAATAAAAATTATGAAAAGGTGACATAACTTGATTACATATCAACCCTTGCAGATACTAAAAAAAAAAATCATAATGCCTTAACATATCATACTTCCAAAATTTGTATTTTTGAATAATTGAAAATTAATTACAACTAATAATGAGGATTGATTTCAAATAAAGATGAATAAACAAAAATAAAAAAATTATAATCATTTTTAAATGATAGAAAATTACAAAAATGTCCCATAAATCAAGTCCAAATATCAAATAAATACTTTTATTAAGACCTTTTTTTATTAGCAATAAATGAAAAAACTCAAGTGATGAACACAATCATAGGAATATTCAATTGATAATTTTTATAATTTAGGAAAAAAAAAAAGAAAAAGAAAAAGAGAAGTATATTCAATTGATATTCATTCAAGGCAAAAGTACACCTTAACCAACTAAAAGGAATGTGGTGTTTTGTACGGACACTGTGAACCCAATCAAATCCTCCATTCTAAGAGTTAAAAATAAAAAAAAATAAAAAAATGTGGGTCCTACTACCTCTTTGGTACACCGTTTGTACGCTCATACCAGTTCCAAAGATTTCATTTCACCTTCTTCAATCATGTCTTTATGTCGGCCTTCCATTTCAAACTACATGTGACTTATGATTAAGATTAATCATAATTAACCAAACACTAATTACCAAAATTTATTAAGGTAATTAATTAATATTTCTCTATCCATGCTTGTTTGGTTCATGATTATTCATGATCTTTGATTGAGCATAGTTTTTTAGTCGATTTTCTTTTCCGAATGTATAGTGATTTATAAGAGTTTTAATTAAAATCAATCATTTACGTTATTTAAATGTGCATTTGTATATTTAAAAGACAAATTAAAATTATACATGTGTAAGATGAGTCACGTGTTCAATATAATGTAATTGCATTTGAATCGTTTTTATAATAATTTTTTATTTGATAGCTCTCGATTGATCGTAAATTTGGACATAGTTTTTGAATTATCATAGATTTTAAAATTACAATCACTATGTTTTTTTTAGTTTTCATTAAAAAATATATAATATAAATATCAATTGTCTAACTATTCAACCATTCATCATATCTCATGAGACATATAAGAAAGCATATTTTTGATATTATAATAAACATTGAAGTTGTTTCTTCACGGGAGGCCTTCCTACATAGCCCCTCATGAGTCATATAACCTATTATAAATTTTAGGAGCTATTTGAAAATTATTTTTCAAAACCATTTTATGTTTTTTAGAAGAAAAAATCATGTTCAACAAATTTTTAATAAAAAATAATTTTTTTAAAAATAAAAAAATATTTTTAAAGCGAATTCTAGATGTTTTTGCTTCTTACAAAAACTTGTACTCATCATACCTAAATATGTACAATTAAAAATAAGAATAATATTTTGAAAACTTTTTATGCAATATTTTTATTCAAAATAAATAGAAAAAAATGGACTTTTATATTGAATTTTGCAAACAAAATTTTATTTACAAAAGTAGTGAATTTTTTTTAACGGTTGCCAAATTCTTTTTTTTTTTATGAATTATTTTTGAAAACATTTTAAAATACTGTCTAACTTACTTTTACAATAATTTGATTAAAAAGGTAATTGAAAAACGAAATTTAATCCTTTATATTTTTTTATCACATTTTGATTAAAATATCCTCATTTTTTTTCTGTATAAAAACAATTATTTCTTTTAAATCTATATGTAAATATTTAAAATAATTAAAAGTATTTATATAAAAAATAAATTATTTTTCAATAAAAATATTAAATTCATAAATGTGATCATTATTGTATATTTTAATCGATTTTTATTTTTATAAATACTTAAAAAATGAAAAAGAAAGAAAGAAAGAAAAGAACATGGAAGATTCTAATCATTAGGCCCACTTGGGTGTCGCAACGCGGACGCGAAAATCAAAAAGCACACGGGGCACATATTCCATGTTCTAACTTCTAACAACGCGACTCATGCGTAGAGCTTTGGTCCTAATTAGTAATTACTCAATTATTGTTGTAACCACTACTATAGTCCTAGTCATATACCTCACCAATTATTTAGTCAATGGGTGGTCATTGAAAATAGAGCTCAAGATTTGATGTACTTATGTTTATATTATTTTAAATTGGATGATGGGGACATTCCTTGGCCACCCCCTTTATAATACTTAGATCATGATCTTATTCTTAATTATTTTATAAGTGGATAATCATTTTATATGTCAATCACCCAAATGGACTCCTATTTGTATCATGTGGGTATTTTTCCTATTCATGCTTGCTTCGTATGTAAGATTATAAAAGAACAAAAAAAAGAAGGGGCAGTTGGAACACAAGAGGCAAATCAAAACAAACAATACCCAACATATGGAAGTAGAACAAGAATGGGTGTGCATATAGGAAGGGGACATATCCAAATGTGGAGGTTAGAGAACCAAATCATGCCTTAAATCATGCAAATGTTTCATTGGAAGATTTAGGAATCTTTAACCTAACTTTTATTCTTAAATTTTGGTTATCGGCTCATATAGCATCACAATGGGGTATGGTTTTTCAGGTGTCCATTCTATTCTGTTGCATCCTTAATGAGATGCGTTTAACATTTAAATAAATGAGTTGAGGATAGGTTTGAGATTTATTTATTTTTAAATCCTATACGGGTTCGAATATTGCCTTGTCTCCCCTCATTATATACAAAATTAAATTTTTTTATTTTTATTTTTATTTATTTTTAATATGTATAAAATAATAAAAAATTACTTTTCAATAAAATAAGTTATAAAAAATTATAATATTTTAATTATTTATAAAATTTTAAAAATAAATTGAGAAAGGAGCAAGTCGAGAATGAGAAATTTGCATACCTACCCGCCCACCCTACCTCACACCATTTGATTTTTGTAATTGAATAGGGATGAGAATTATTTTAAATAAGCGGAACGGGTTAGGATGAGGGTAACATCGTTTTGAACTTACTCATCCCTAAACTCATAATCCTCTTTCTTATATATATATATATATATATATATATATATATATATATGGTTTTTTTGGATGCTAGTGTTATCTTGCATCTAATAGAATGAGTCTAAGATGAAGATAGAAGGGGTTTGAAAAATAATTGCAAAATAAAAATGAAATACCTTTTTGCTTGATGATGGATTGATTTTTTATTTAGCCTATTAGAATACAAAATTCCGTCGTCCATTTAGATGATATAAATTACAAGGAAAGGGAAAAAAAATTAGAAAAAAAAAAAAAACCTAAGAATCTTTTATTTGATTCGTTATAAAATTTTCCAAAAAGAAAATTAAGTATAACGAAAGAAATTTATAATTTATAATTTATATATTTAAATTTTTTTTATATTTTATATAGAATTTGAAAATAGAGAAATAAACTATAAGAAATATGCCAAAAAAATTTATTAAGTCTAAATTACATTTTATTTATTTATCTTTTTGTCTTTATTTTCATTCATCCCTTTTTATTCTCGTTCCATTTTCCCTTTTGACTCACTGACACTTTAAGTTTATGAATCTTCAAAAACCTTAAAATCAATCTCCATAATTAAATTTCAACAATCAAGTTTGATTTCGAAAAATATCAATTTTAAAATGTCATGGCCTTTATTTTTACTATATTATGTGGAGTAGGCAAAAGAAATGTGAGCAAAAAACTAAAGGTCTATTTGAGAATATTTTTAAAAATGATTCGTAAAAAAAATAATTTTTTAAGAATAATTTAAAAAATAGTTCTTAATTGTTTTCAAGAATAATATTCTATTTGAGAATTCAAATAGGACAATTGTTTTATATATTAGTTATAATGCAAAAGTTTTTGAAATATTCTTATTTTTAAATTATTGTTCAAAACATCCTAAAGAAATCAAATGAAAACATAAAAAAAAAAAAGTTCTAAAAAAACATTTTTTTAGAAAAAGTGTTGTGACTATGGAGCAAATTCTTTACACAATCCTAGTATGCTTCTAGGACAAGTAGGAGTTTGTTACAAATGAGTCCTTAAAAATAAGATATAATGTAACAAAGTTAGACATGAGCTTCCACTTTTCTATCTATCGCTTACATTGATATAAATTTGAGCATTTAGACTTTTATTATTTACATTGTACATGATTTGAGTGCATTAGAAGTTGGACAAAAGATACAAATTATGCGTTAAATAGTTCATGTTCAGTTCACAAATTTGAACAATCCAGTAGAAGTTGTAATGCACCCCTAATTGGATGAATGACTTTTCTTAATTGTTAAGATGTGTTTCTTATGATGAGTACATTAGTGTGAATGACCAATTGCATATGGGATATAACCAGTTGCATTAGTGAATCATGGTGTAAAACAATCGGATTGTCATGATTCACTAAACTATTATATTGTATGGACTCTCAACTTTGAAAGGATGTTGAGTCTATGCTAAAATCAATAAGAGTATCTCAGTTGATTATATAATAAGAGAATTTATGACTCAAGGATTGGAGAGCTAATCTTGATGGGTTGATAGCACTACTATGTTAAATTATGGACACCAATTTGTGGGGAGTCTGCATGCAATGAATAATATGTCACAGACCCGAACTTTAGTTTGTTGTAAGTTCATAAGATACTGGAGTACAATTGATTTTATTTAGTGGAGTTTTGAATTAACTTCATATTTGGATTATGAGGGAGTTAATATATTCCTATGAGTTCTAATGGTCCCACTTGACCTCCTAGTTCATGGTGACATGTTTTTTTTTTAGGGATTTGAGTTTCTGGTTCATGAGCGTGCATAAATGTTAAAGCAAGATTGCACTAAATCTTATGACTTATTTCTCTATATTAGACTAGTTAATTAATTAGAGCCCAATAAGGCTAATTTATTAATTAAGATGCAAGTGAGTTGAATTAGATGACCCAAGCCTACAAGGAGCCTTATATATACCCTTTAGGTGTTAGGGTTTTAGACTTTTTGTTTATCATATTTTAGAGTCTCTAGAGAGAAACCCTACATGGGAGAGAGAGGTTCACCCTTCTCTTGTGTTAGGATTCATGGAAGGAGAAATTGAGTGGAATACCTTTGGGTAGACAAGTTCCACAACGGCTACCACGATTTCGACATCTTCATTGGATGGGATTGTTAGGAAACCTGGATTACTACATTCTCAAGCCTTAGATCATTAGGGTGCATGAAATCCTATCCTAGGGCTTCTCTAGATCTATCACAGCGGAAATATATGACTTTCAAAATCAATAATAATACCATAAATCCAAAAAATACTCACATACCTACGATCCGAATGTTCTCGAATTGATTCCTGTTGGTGTAGAATACTCCAAAGCTGCAACAAATCTTGTAAATGCAATAGTCTTCTACCTGATAACTCCTTTTTGAGTTTAGGCACTGAGATGGTGTAGATCTCAATATTGAAGGTTAGGGTTCTCTCTAGACTGAAAGAATGCAAGATTAAAGCCTTAAGCTCTAAGAGGGGTATTTATAGGCTTTTTACTAAGCTTAAGTGACTTAATCTCATCATGGGCTTAGGTCACTTAATCTAAATAAAGATAAATAAAAGTGTATCATTAAATAAAGATAAATAAAACTGAACTTGAAATATAATTAAATAAATAATAAATTCCAAATATATCATGTCATGCTTTTAAGGCCTTTATCCTAACAAGGATTCAATTTGGGTACATCCGTATAGTAGGTATCAAACTTCTAATCCCTAGGTTTATATTTTATAATGGTTTTTGTATTAATTGTTTTTCACTGTATTAGATTTAGAGGGCCTATGGATGGATAAACATACACCCTATGAGATTCAAGGCCAAAAAAATAGAATATTCTAATATATATTTATATTTATTTATATATTTATATTTATTTATTTAAGAATAATTACTAAATTTGCACTGAAAATTGACTTTTGACATCGAATACTCAATGACTTTTGACATCGAACACTCGTTCATTTTTAATAAATAATTTGAACTCACTAATGCATTTTCATTCTTATTTCCATCGTACTTATATTTCATTCTTATTTCCATCATACTTATATTGACTTATAGGAAGTTTAAAGCTCTTATTTAACTACAATTCTTTACTTGTTTGACTAATGGCCTAAAAAATATTCTAGTATTAAAGACAGAAAAATGTCACTTCCTCATCAAATTTCTATTTTAAGTTACGTGGTAAGATACTTTATGTTATAAAATTTTTATAATACAAAACTGTGTGTTTTTATTTATTTTTTATTTTTGGTTTACGACATAACTTTGACTACGAATTTAACTTTCAATTAAGCCAAAAACAAAAAATATATTACAAATGAGTCTTTTTATTCCTACATTCCCAACAAAAAGTGCAATTTTAACTTTCATAGAAATTCATCTTCTTAAAAAATTGTACGGATAAAAAGTTTCTATTGATATGTAAATAAAATTTAAATTCATAATTTGTAATGCATTTCGCTTAATTTGATTGACAAGAATAAATTATTTTAGCATAATTAACAAGCACATTATAAAATTATTTAATTATTTAATTATTTAATTATTAAATAAATGGGTTAATTTTAATTAAGCCTATTAATATTTGATGTAAATACAATTAACAATCATTGGTTTTAAATTTCATTTGTTAACAATTTTATAAATTTATTTGGTTCATAATTTTTTATTTTATTTTTTTTTAGAGAATAGTCCTCTACAAAATAAATTTATATGTAAAATATATTTAAAGAGGTGCTAATCAATGAAATTTGAAACTATCCGTGACTTACTATATTTATGCTAAGTGAGTGTTTGGTAAACTAACTTAATAACTTAATTTAAGTCATTAAATAAATTAAATATGTTAGGTAAAAAAACTTAATGGTATGAGTTATAGTTAAAAATAAATTTAAGTAAGAAGTAAAAATAATTAACTTATTTTTAAGTTCACATTTCATTTTACCTTTTTATCTCATTTGTCTTATTTATCTCTACAATCTCTTTTATTATTTTATGACCTCTACTCTTACTCAATCTCCTTTACCTTAATTATAATTTATGAAATTAAATATATTAATTTGATGATTTATAATAACTTTTAAGTTAATTTTATTAAACAATATTAAATTAAAAATTAAGTAATAAGTTTTAAGTTAACAACTTAATTATAATTTAACATAAAGTTAATTTAACTTATTAACGAATAAGCATTAAGTTTTATCAAACACCCCCAAATTTTAAAATAAACCTTAAATACATTAGTTTTTCAAAATTCCCCCCAAAAGTTTATGATTGGAAGATAACTTGAACCAAAATTGTACCATCAACTTGAACAAATTTCTTTGTAAAAAATAATAATAATAATAATTTGTCAAAATTAGCAACATTTAAAAATAACATAATTCCACGAACAACTACTATTTTAAACATCATCGCAAAATAGAAGTATCGAATTAGAGTTGAAAGCACTTTGAATTTAAGCCATTGAAAATAGATAATAAACTTTGGAGTATTAAAAATTTTATACATGTCGTATTATATCATCTATTTAATAATCAAATCGTATTTCTATTTATAGTTTTAGCACAATCAAATAATTAAACATGTTGTATACATCATATCGTCTTATCTATTTAATAATTGAATTGTATTAATATTTTTAATATGTTGGATCATTAACTTTGTCATACTTAGATTTATCTATTTGATTGAATATTGATGTTATAACACAACATAATACGAATATGACCTATCAATATGAATCATGATCCGTAAAAGTATGGATTGTAATAAACAATTTGATATTAATTATTTAGATCCGATAACAATGTGGAAGAGATATCTATTAAAAAAATTAAAATCAATGGGATTGTATTATTATGTATATTTGGTTCCTTTTGTTTTATATACGTTGGTACGTAGCTTGACCGTTGTTTATTTTTTTCATCCGATGATTCAAAAATTAATTTTTTTCATGCCCTTTTCAGTACTGGAGATTGGGAGGCAGGCGCAGAATTGGTACGTTAGCTTTTTATGATTAATTTACTTTTATGCCCTTCCACATGTACCGCTGTAAAAGAACCTCCCCAACAAACATTTAGATAATGACAAAACTGCCACTATAATAACTACTCGTACGAACCGGACCGTAATACCCAACAGAATTTGTAGGACAAGATTTTGAGGGTCACATTGACACGGCCTTTCCTTTTTTTATTTTTTTTATTTTTAAATAAACAAATTCATTAATATTAGAGCTGTTATTATTTATTTATTTAGTTTGAATTTAATTTAATTATTTTTGGGGAGTGACCCACATCTTCAATAATTGCACACATTGCACATGTCTTGTGTTGCTCCACCTACACACATTTTCGGAGTTTCAACTCCATGAGCCATTGTGTTCTTTTGGATCATTTTTTACTCTAGAGTTTTCTCCACTTTATTTATTTACTTATTTGTTAACCTTCCTCATTTTGAATATTATACTTTTAAATAATAATAATAATAATAATAGTAATGGTACTTGGGTTTAACTTGGACAGGTTGTTTCCCCGACTCAATTTGATGTTTGGATGGACTTGAATAATTATTTTCAGTACTTGGATTGAATTTGGGTTACGTTTAGATTATGTTTTTTTAACCCAAGTTCAAGTTGAATTTGGGTTGCACTCGAGTCAAAATTCAGACAACCTAAGCTTAATTTATATTTTTATAATATTTATAATACTTATATAATGATATTCATTTTCAAAATATTTTTAAGAAAAAATCAAATTATGTTATACCTTTTGCATTGTTTTAAGAAAAATATGTAAATTTATGTTTTTTTTTTTTTTTTACTATCTTAAAACTTTTTTCTATTTACTATTTAAATTTTCACATAAAACAGAAAAAAGTTTTTTTTTATAAATAATTATAGATAAATTTTAAATTATAAAACCAGAACTTAACTTTAATAACCCAAATTCAACCCAAATTTTAAAAAATAAGATTGAATTGGGTTTGAGTTGAGTGCCTCAAATTAAAAGTTGAATGCTTCAGATTAAAAATCGAATTGAGTTGAGTTTGAATTGATTGTTTCTTAATTCGAGTTGGGTTTAAATTAGTCATCAATTGGATCAACTCATCCAAGTTGTGGTCCTAACTCTTAAGTAATAATAATAATAATAATAATAATAATAATAATAATAATAATAATAATAATAATTGTAGTACCATAAAATATAAATTAACTACGTGATTATTGGATGTGAATCATATTATTATAACATCCATATACATTATTATTCTATGAGTATATTAGAATTTTAATTATTTTCTAAATATATAATTATATAATGATTAGTTAGAATAATTATCTTAAATTAGGATAAGAAACTATATAATTATTATTAAACTAATAATTATAACGGTATAAAATAATATTATTTTAAAATATTTTATAAATAATTATAATATTAAATATTTTAGTTATTAATTTATGAAATAAAAATTTGAAGTCCAAACAAATGCAATTTAGATTATGATTAGTTACATAGAAAAACAGTCGGATAATGCAAGAGTTAGAATGTTAGGATGTGTTCCGAACCATACCCAAGAGTGTATATATATATATATATATATATATATATATATATGGTTTTTTTTAGAAAACAAAACATGAAAATATGATTGGTTGTTAGTTCTTTCCATAACAAGATTTGAGAATATGTTTTTAATTATTTTTACATTTTTTTGGGAAATTATTTTAAGAAATAATTATACAATTGTAGAAAATGATGGAACATGAAGCACCAGAGAGTTATTTTTAAGAAATAAAAAAATAAGAAAAATAAAAGGATAACATTTCAAATTTCTAAACAAACTTTTGTTTTTTAAAAATAAAGAATATATTGAAAACAAGATATTTGGAGAACCATTTTAAAAAACATTTTCAAACATGTCTTTAGTGCTTGATGGGTTGATATTTCAAATTTTCAAATAAAATTTTATTTTAGAAAAATAAATATCCACTTCAAAACTATTTTTTGAGTATCATTTTAAAGAAAGGTTGTACTCTCAAACATGTCTTTAGTGCTTGATGTGTTGATATTTTAAATTTTCAAATAAATTTTTGTTTTAGAAAAATAAAGATCCACTTGAAAACTATTTTTTGAGAATCATTCAAAAAAAGGTTATCGTCGAACATATCATTAGTGTTTGATGTGTTGAAATACAGGAGATTTTGCAAATGATAATAAGAAAAGAAGAGTAAGGGTAGTATAGCAAATCCCGTGTTTAATTTTAGAAAATTTGATAAAAAATGTAAGGAAAAGAAAATAAAGAATAAACTAAATGGAAGAAAAAAATGAAAAAAATAAAAATTAGATTTAAAGTTAATATAAAAGATAGATGTCTGGAAGATTTGTCCATCTATTTTAATGAAAAATCTAAATAAAACAATATATTTAATAATTAGACTGTGGTGTTTATTTTTTAATTGAATAGAAAAAATAAAAATATTTAATATTTTTTATTCAATAAAAAATAACATATTGATATTAATCAACATATTATCAATATGTTTAATTTGGTTATATTAATTGATATTAATAGATAATTTTTAGTTGAAACGTTTTCTATTCTAGTCAATTAGGTAAGAAAAAAGAAAAAAAAGTTGGTGAAGGGGAATGCTTTTTTGTAATTTACCGGTGAAAAGCAAAAATAAATCTCCTACCTAAAAAGTCTGCATGTCTACTTTTCATCGTCAAAAATTTTGATCAGATATAAATTTCCAAATGATGGTGACCTCATTGACTCACATGCACATGCATTGACTTGCTTCACCACCAAGGCACACAATCAATGACATGCTACTCAGTTTTCCTTGGTTTTTTCTCCCTATCCAAACAGCAAGACCACACAGAGCGACTGCATTTCACCTAGAAAGCAACTGGGCTTTTGGCCTTTTTATTTACCCTTTTCCAAGAGGGAGAACAAACAGTTTTACAGGTCAAGAAGAGAAAAGAAAAGAAAAGAAAATGGTGAGATCAGTTGCAGTTAAATTCTACAAAAAAGAAAAAAAAAAGAAAAAAAAAAAAGGAGAATTATGAGGGGATGAGAGGTAATGAGAGGGGGCCACAGCCACAAAACAGAAATGCAAGTTGGTGATGGAGCCATGGAGGATTGTACATACTACATAGCTGAAGCCATAAATTGTCAACATTTCAAACAGCTGGAGCCCATCTAACCAGTTTTTGTAGTTATTAATGATAGGGACCAGACCCCCTCATCACCTTCAACACTATTCCAACTCTGACCCCATCAACCACACCCACCAATTGGAGACCTTCTCCATTTACTTTGATTTGGGCTTATGTGGGCTTCAACCTCATCTTGGTGGCCCATGCATGGTGGGTTTCCTTGGCCCAAATTTTGTTTAAAAACTGAGACACCACAAACCACAGGGTGAATGGGAGTGTGACATGTCACCCAGATCATAGTTTTACATAAACGAGACTAATCAGTAATCACAGAAATTTGGCTGAAACTGAAATGGTGTAGTGAAGTGAGAGAGGAGGTCATTTTGGATGGTGGATGGTGGATGTTGGATTTGGGTTAAGTGGGCTTGGACCCCATTATGAGTAGCCCATGGAGGAGTTTACTTGGCCCAAAATTTCTTTTACTTGATGAGTCAATCTAAACGGATGGGTAGTTATTTTTCACAATCTTCCAACAACAAATTCAATGTGTTTTTGGAACGTGGACAGTGGATCTAAGAACGGTTTTGTATTTTTGAAAGACATTTTTAACCTAAAAATTGTTTTTGAAAAAAATATTAAGTATTTGACAAAATTTAGAAAACACTTTTAAAAATTTGAAAAATCTTTAATAATATTAAAAAATCATTTATATTATTTTCTAAAAATATTTGACAATCTCTTCCTCAAAAACCACTTTTGTTAAAAAAAATACTTCGAATGGAAACATTACCAAAAACACTCTTATTATTTTTGTAAGTGTTCCAAAAAATCTTGTTGTTAACTATTTCTAAATAAAATCATATTTAGAAATATAAACATAAAAAAATAATATTTTAGACTTTTTTTTTTGGTAAAAATATTATGTATTTATGTATAATACATTCTTGAATTTTTTAATTATTTCTTATAATATTTTTATAAAATACTCTAAAATATCTCAAATTATTTTATAAAATAATTTATTTTTAGAAGATTTTTTTTTTTTTAAAAAAACTTTCCATAAAATATTTGTCATAAAAACCATTCTAAAAAATAATTTACAACTTCACGAAAAAAAACTAGACCTTATCTCACATTATTTTTTAATTCTTTAAACTAAGTTAATTCCTCATATATATTTTCTTCTATTTTAAAAATATCAACAATATTTTTAAATTTTTTGCGTGTTAACAAGCGCGTAGTATCATAATGGAGAATAAATCGAAAAGGCTGTTTTCTATTTTTAAATCCCTAAATAAAATTTAGTTCTTAAAAATAGCTGAAAAATATTTATAATAATTATTCTTAAAAATTGTTTTTAGACAACTATATCTGAAAACCTTGTGATCTTGAGATTTTTTCCACCATAAAAAGCATGTAAGTTGAGTTGCAAGCTGTTATAATATGTGGTTCATATTGAGTGAAAGACATATGGAGAAAATGGGCAAATACCAGAGTGGAGTGGAGTTGTATGGTTCATGAGTATTTTTGGAATTTCAATACTTGAGGTTTAATATAAATGTCATTTTATGTAACCCTAATTGAGATATAGTGAAAGTCTTTCTTTCCTGTTCCCGTGGATGTAGACAATTTGTCGAACCACATTAAATCTATGTGTTTTTTTTTGTTTTTCTCTAATTTTCTTTATTAGGAATTGTTGCATGAACATCAATACAAGCTAACTCAAAACTCTCTATCTCTATGCCTAGAAACTCCCCTTTTACATTGTTTCAATCTTGTCAGGCCTTTCAATTTTTCACCCTCTTGGTTGAACAGCAGTACTCCATTGAATCAAATATAGCTTAACCTGCTACTACAACTTTGGGTAAGCATAAAAAATTTGGCAGGCAGGCCCTGCTCACCGCTAAAGTAACCATCTAAGTTGATTATTCAATTCAACACAGGAGAGTTTGAAAAATGGTGGAATTTCATAGTTTGTGACATCCAACTCATCAAATCTCCCTGCACTTCTAATGAAAATTAAAATATAAATAAGAATGATAATGTATTCCCTTATTATCAAGTTTCATGGATGAAGGAAGCAAGAGTCAACATTGAGAAATCAAATCCCTTTAATCAAGCAAATCAAATATTTTGAGATACCTGTTTCCTCAGCTGTTTCCCTTTCCCCAAACCATATCCACCCTTCTTCCACCAACTTCCAATCATTTCTAAGAAGGAAGAATTTTCTACTAAGAAGTGAGAAGGCATACCTCAAGTCCATTGCAATTATGAAATTAATCATCTCAGCATCTCATGCCAGCTTTGAAGTTTTGCCTTATGGCCTAAATTTTAGCAATGATTCTTGGGCACCAACACCCCAATGTCAACATCCTTGACTCAAGCACCTGGTAAATTCTCAGCAGGGACCATAAGAAGTGGGCGGCCAATTTGCTAATTCAAATCAGCTTTTACCCATTCAGATAAGAGGAAGTTACAAGGGTGTGTTTGGTATGCAGAAACAAGAAAGAGTGGAAATGAGAATGGAGGTTAATTAGATATTTTATTCGTTTATTTATTTCTAATAACTAATTCTAACATAGTAATGAATGAGAAATGGAACGAATTTCCCATTCTGAGTCCCAATTCTTGGGTACGTGAGGTCAAAATGAATGAAGCAAAGCACTCCTGAGGATTCAGGCATCTGGAAAGTGAATCCTATATGAATCAAACATTTTAGTTGGAATTAACATCACTCATGTTTCTTGTTCATCTTAGCACATGGATAAGAGTGTCTATCATGAAGGGCCAACCACAAGAAAATCTTACGCTTTGAACGCATTTTAGACTGGTTTAAGAGAGATTATCATAAAAGCATTTATACGAGAAACACTACTATAAAAAATCAGTTAGTGTTTAGGTATAAATAAAACAAATGTTTGAAAATTTGTCAGACATCCAATTTTTGTAAGAAAAGTATGTTTCAAGTATTAGAAAGTGTTTCTAATATTTCTAAAATCACACCCAAATACACTCTAAAGCATCATTATTTGTTCCGTTTTCTGTATCACCAACCTTTAAGAGGACTTCCTCTTCAGTTTTGTCGAGCATCAGCACATATGGACCAGTTACTAACCTAAATATAAAACTGAAAGGTAGGGAGTCCCACAGTAAGAATGCTTCAACAACTTGGACCTGAAGGCAGTTGTCTTCTTTCAAGATTTTTTTAACCCACCTGAGCAGTTAGCAAGCAAGGTTAGATTAGCTAGGAATCATTCTCAGGTCCCTGCACTTCTGTGCTTAGAAACAATGCCCCAGACCAAAACTGATCGGAGGACAGGCATTGCTTACCAACTTCATCCTAGCTTGTTGCAAGTTAAGCCACACAACCAAGTTTTCAGCTGTGCAAACCCTTGGATAAGGCTGGTCCTATACTCGCTAAACTATTTTTTTGTCCTTTCTGGACTGATAACCAGCTAAAAACAATTGATTAGCTTGTTTCCTACCAACTAGTCTTTCCTGGACCTTCTCCAGAGCATGAATGCATGCTGCTATGGTCACATGGGAATGGGGAACAGAAGCTGCCAAATCATCGTTTAGTGATTTGGAGCAGCATGTCTTGGAGTAACTGAGTTTCCACAAAAGACAGAGACTTGGGAAGGGGCTGGTTTGGCAAACCAGATTAGTCACAGAAAATGAAGTGATGGCATATTAGGGGGTTTTATGTAATGAGTTCATGATGTTTATCTGGACAATTATATAAAGGAGAAAGACTTAGGGTTGAAGGGAGTTTTCCTTCACAAAATAATTAGCTGAAACAACCTCTCTCAGCCATTACACATTACTTTATACCAATCTCTTCAAAAATATCTAACCTGGCATTCCTCTCTTTCAACAACCAAAACTACAACAAAGCATACAAGGTTCAGAGCATTTTATCTATCATAAGGTAATGAGTACACCTTAGGCATTTGACATCAGTATCATTATCATAATCTTTATTGAGTTCAGAAAAAAAATTAAAAATATAGAAAATAAAAACGATACATGAGAAGTGTAGATAGAGCTATTTAAAAACATAAATGTCCTTCAATTCCGCACCAATTTCAGCATCGAACTTACATTTGGTAACAGTGTTTCTTCAACATCAAACCTATATAAGCTTAACAAATATGATACTACTATGAAGTTCTTGAGAATTCCAAATCTTAAAGTACAAAAGGACTCATATTCAACAACTGATTCATTTATGTTGGAAGATGAACATTTATAAGAAAATAATCTAATGATAAACTCGAACCCTGGAGGTGAACATTAAGTAACTTAAGCCACAAGTTTGAGCCTTTCCATGAGGTGAGCCCTAAGGCAAAAGCCTGTTAAAACTATGCTTAATATATTAGTATTGTTTAGATAGTCTGAAAACTTAAAAACCAGATTTATTTTATAATTTTCAGAGTTCTGAAATTTTTTTTCTCTTTCCAAAAGAGGCCCCACATGCCTGTAATCAAAATAAAATTAATACAAAAGCAATCAGCTTAGGTTGCTCATTCTAGATAAGCAAAAAATTGCATCATACTCTATAGAGGAAGAAAGAAAAAAACACAAGAAATGGCAGGAAATATTTGAGTGAGTTGTACAATTTTCCACCCATGAGTTGCTATTAGGTTTGGCTTTTCAGTTTGTCGTCACTCAAACATGCATATGTAGTGTTAAAGTTTTGAATCACAATATCTCCTACATTCACTACACTCATCACACAAGAAGAGTGTGAAGTGTCCAATTCTGCTTTTTTCCATTCTATTCATCTGGAGAGACCAAAATGCCTTAATTTTCAAGTATGGACGCGGGCACATCAGTGAACTATCACATCTCTATGTGAGTGTGTGAGTGTGTGCGAGTCAAAATGGAACATTTAAGGACTCAAATTTATTTGAAATCCCTGCTATTTTCAAATTGATTATTTTATTATTTTTTTGGATTTAATTTAAAATTGATTATTTTATTTTTAACAACTATTGCCAGCACACCTAGCTATTTTGAGTTTTTTACAACTAGCTGCTGAAGCAAATGTCGAACCAAGCCAACATGAGCCAAAATGATGAGAGATAGAGAGAGATTACAGACTAGCTCTTGTGTTATCAAAGTTTCTATCTTATAGCCAAGCCATCACATAGAACGAAACTCAGATCACCGTGGTACTGAATTGATATAACTCAAACCCAGAATAGTGTATTAACAGAAGTTATGCTGTCTATATATTCATATAACATGCTAAGAAAACTTGTGATGTCAGTGTACTAATATTATAACAAACTAAATCTGTATACACATAGTATACATCTTTAAACTAAAAAGTAAGCTACCATGTCAAAAGGCATTTCATTGAACTCTAGGGTGAAAGGCATCTAATTGTTGTACAAATTGCATGTGACACAGATATCCAGAAACTCTAGAACAAAAAGTGAACTACATAATCCATCCTGAGAACTGTGAGTGAAACTGAGCACATCAAGACTCACTTGGAAGAATATTGAAGAAATGATAAACCTCATCTTCGTCAATGGCTCCAACTTCGTTGAGCAAACTCCACAGTGTACTGGCTTGAATGTTTCACCATCAACAGAAACAGGTTCACTCTTATCAGACTCCCTTCCTCTTTTGCCCCTTTTTGGTTTTATGCTTCTTTGCGGCAACACTTGTTCACTCTTGATATTGCAGTTAACAACAAAAATGGCCCTGTACTGGGTCACATATTTCTCGTGCCTACAAGTTCCTAGTTAAGCTCAGTTACCAAAATTGCATACATCTGGACTAAAGACACAAATTTCTCTGTTTTATCATCAAAAACAATATAAGTACTAATTGCAATGCATCAAGGTTACATTTAGATTTGCAGGATAGCAGATTCAGAAGATAATTCCAGAAATACACCATTATTCTCCTGTTAGAAACACTCAATAACGAGGCTCTGATTCATAGATCTCTAGGTTTAATAGTAAGGATTGGTTATGAAAGCCAAGAGATATGACGATGCAGGTGCTTCATTTCATGCTAGGGGGAAAACTAAGGGTACTCATTCTTCCAAGATCTTAAAAGAAATTTTAGCTATAATAATGAAAATGGGAGTTTATTACACAAATATCACCTATCAGAAACTAGTTTTGTTCCATCTGAACATTCATAAGACCTTCCTAGTTTGCAACATTACAGCTATATTTGAAGATAGGGTACATTTCCTTGTTGTTTTGTCTCTCCTTCTCCTTTTCTATGGATGTTCTTTGTGTACTACCCGTCTATGAGGGTTAGATGCCCTTTTAGGCATTAAATAACTAAACAAATAAATAAATATCATATATGTATATATAAACATATAGAGGCATGCATATATATACACTTGTATACAATTGAAAACAGTTAAAAAGAATATTGGGATGTAGGAATTTAGTGTTCAGCATATACATACAGAGTTTTGAACAAAAATAATCCATTTAAAAAAAAAAAATTCATAAACTAAGTTGAGTAGTAAAATATTTCCCAATCCAATACATTTCAATAATGTAAGCATCCATGTCACAAAACCATAGTTGGTAACTATGGTTTTGAATTTTTATTTTTTATTTTTTTTCAAATGAGCAAAATTGTAGTCACCATCTATTAAGCTTAAACTTCAAGTCGTCGTTACTGATTAACTTACTTCTTTTTATACGTGTAAAATTTTGTTGTTTTATTTGCAATATTTTAGTTTATTTTTTTAAAAATAAATCTAATAACGTAAATTTATTATATATATATGGTATAATGTTTTTAAAGTGTGATTTTTGGACCTTTTAATCTTTTTATAAGTTTTGCTTTTGAAATTGGTTTAATTTTGTTAAAAAAAAAATTGGCATAGTTTTCCCATAACTCGTTCATATTCAGGCCAGGTAGATATCCATCACTTTTGTTGAATATGATATCCATTGAATGTGAACAAGTTTTGGGAAAACTATGGCTAAAATTAAAAATACCAAGGCTTCATAAAATAATCAAAGGTAAAAACTTATAAAAAGACTAAGAGATTAAAAAATCACACTTCAAAACATATATGATATATAAAACCAATTATTAAGTTTCATATATTAATTTTTTTTAAATGATCACATAAATTTATTAACCACTTACATATTAATAAATAGAAAAAAAATATAATAAATTATTTTTTAAAAAATAAACTAAAATATTTCAAATATATATATATATATATATAAATTTAAGTCAAGTTCAAAACTGTAGTCAACAACTACAACTTTAAATTTAAATGTAGTTATCAACTATGGTTTTGTGACATGGATGCCCACGTGACTAAAATGCACTAGAGTGGGATTATTTTGTACTCAACCTAAATTATGGATTTTTTTATATTTTATAGATGGATTACTTTTCGATCAAATAGCTTTCTTCTATTTTGGAGCCCAGAGATTCTCCTTTGTTCCCTTTGGAGATCATGCGTGCCACCTAAGGTGGCTTTCTTCACTTGGGAGGCATCTTGGGGGGAAAGTCTTAACTTTGGACTAGATTCAAAGGAGGGGGCACTATTTGGCAAATAGATGTTTCCTTTGCCTCTCTGAAGTAGAGACGGTTAATCACCTTCTTCTTCACTGTGCAAAGGCTTGGGTTCTTTGGAAATTTCTTTTTTCCCTCTTTGGTGTGTCTTGGGTTCTCTCATGTTCGGTGAAGGATACTCTTCTTGGGTGACATGGGTCATTTGTGGGTAAAGCTCATAAAAAGGCTTGGCAAGCGACCCCTTTATGCATATTTTGGACAGCGTGGAAGGAAAGGAATAGGTTAACGTTTGGCAATGAGGAGTTATTGATTCAAAGATTGAAAAATTCTTTTGTATGTAATTTGTGATCTTGGTCTATGGTGTCTATAGATATGTGCCTTATTTATCTTATTAGCTTCATTGATAGGTTAGGCACTAAGTAAGAGCATGTGATGTTTTTTACTTCTTTCCTTCCCCCTTTGGGTTGAGCCTTTAGGCTTTTACTATATACTTCCTGTATACTATGAGGGCATTGTTATTGGTGTCTCTTTTTTACTTTATATACAACTTTTCTTTACCTATAAAATACACACACACACACACACACACATGAGATGCAATTATATACACCACTTGTTGATAACCTCAAAAAATGAAGAAGAATATCGAACACTTGGAATTTAGATTTTGATACAATAGTTAATTTGGGTGTACATATGGGGGTGTGTGGGTAGTTGTGTGCATGTGGATTTGTAGGTGCTCGCACTTGCATGTTTGTGCATGTGTACAAGAGCAAGCCAATGTGTCTCCATACTTTGTGTCTAAGAAAGAAAGTGAAAGAGAGAGAGAGGGAGGGAGGGAGCGCGAGAGAGAAATCATTTTATGTTGTGTTTCAATTACATCTGCCATCCACTAAAAAAGAACTAAGAGATATTGGCACAACAACAGACAACTTTTTATATGAATCCTTATTGGTGTTTCAATAGAGAAAGGAACTCATCCTCCCATAACTATAACCAGAAAAGAAAAAATCCTTGTCACAATATACCCATTTACTTACAAGCATGAAAATAATATCATAGTTGCACCACATATATACATTCAATTAACTTACCTTTGGCATTCTAGGCAGAGGGTGGTAAAACAACCTGGGCAGCTAAGCACAGCATCAGAAGTAGTACGCCCTTTTCTTTTCTTCTGAACCCATAATTCATCTTTCTCATCAAGATCTGATCATAAAATTCTGGTTTGATGGAGTAGTCTATTTCATCGTCATCAGAGACTGAGGAATACAACAATCAGCATTCTGATTAGAATGATAAATTCATACAAGGACTAAACTTATTCAATAATATAACAAATAGACTAAACTAACCTATTTGTTCAACTGCATAAAGGTAAAATAATTTTTTCTCATTTCCAATTCAAATTTCCTGGATCCCCACAAAACTGCCTTATGGTGGAAGTATCTGTGAAACTTGCGAAATCTGTGAGAAATATCATATAAAAAATAATGAAATCCTATTTCTGTAGGATGGAACAAGCTAGATATCATAGATCTTAAAAGTTAGTGTCCATGGGTGATAACCAATACCTTTACCTAACAAGCAATATATAGCAGCATCATCCAAATTCACAGTGCCTTGTCCATGTCAAATCTTATAACTCTTACCAAATGAGGATTTTTAACCATGGAGATTTGGAGGCTCTAATGCCTACTAAAGTTACATTCTTTGTGCAGGAAATTCAATGATAATTGGTGTGTCATGCACTGATGACCTCCAAAATTGTTGCTCTTCCTCTGTTACTTTTCAGCCTCAGCTGTTGATCTAAATTGGTTTTATCAAGGTTTTGTATGAAAATCCTGGTCAGAGTTGTCTGGAAATCATCAATACAGAAATAATGTTGATTTTGTGGCACATTTGGACATTCCAGTGATCTGGAGTCCTTGGTGCCTATGAAGAAGAGTCATATGGTAAAGACAATTTCTTATGTGCATTTTATTTTGTTCTTATACAATATAACTACATACCAAAAAAAAAAAAAATCTGCTTCATTCCAACATTTAATAAGGTGGCTGAGGTAAGTTTCTACACCAAGAACCGGAAAAGAATCAATAGATGGTTGAGTCAGCTTAATCAAAAGTTAACAAAAAAAACCAGTTGATCTTGGTGATAAAGAAAGCAGAAAACTAACTACAAAAAGAAATTCTTCTGAGATTATTAAGGGTACATTCGGCAACATTTTCCAAAGCAATTCTTAAAAAGCAATTTCCAATAACAGTTCTCAAAAGTCAATTTTTGAGAACAATTTTGTATTGTTTTCAGGAATAAAATTATGTTTAGAAACTCAAATATATACAACTGCTTCATAAAGAATGTCAATTTCTTTTGCCAGTCTTGGAGTGTGATGGAGACCCTGGCTCTAGTCTTACTGTAATTCTCCACAGTTTTCTTGGTCTATTCTCTGTGAAGACAATGTGCTTTTGTGGACAATGGAATACTTGAGGCCTATTCCCTATGTTTCTGACTCTTTCCTTGAAAACTCTACAAAAATACCAGAAAAACGTTCTAAATTTGTTTTAAAAAATCACCGTCTTTAGACAAATTCTTAAGAAGTTGTTTTCCCTTTTTTTTGATAGACATTTTCCCTCCAAATAAATTTTGCCATGTGCACTTTTTGAAAGCTGTTTTCTATTCTAAGAAAACAGAAAAATGTTTTAAAAATCAGTTGCCAAACAGGTCCTAGGTTTTATTTTCTTTTCTCTTCTTTTTCTGTTTTGGAGATCTCAACATCAAATATCACATAAATCATAGTTAGCAATCCACTGTTTGGTTTCCTTACAAACAATGTGTTTGAAATTGGATCCAAGTTCCATCCACCCCAAATCCACAACATCTGTTTCACAGTTATTGCATGATTTTCGAATTCCATACAATTGGAATGCCAAATAAAATCCAATTCTATACAACCAAATGTAGCTACGCAGCCCCACATGATTCTCTCTAAAATGAGAGATCAAAAGTCAAGAAAACCTCACCACATTTTTATTATTTTCACAGGGAGGAATAGATTTCATAGAATATCGAAACCCTAGACGAGTATAAACTCATAGCACAAAGAAACTGAAGTGCCAAACCTGAACTTAGGCTCCGTTTGGTTGCTAAGAAAATTTAGGAAAACAAAAGAAACTAAAAGGACTTGAAATAAACAAAAACATTCACTCAACCGAGCCTGATACGAAATCAAAGACGAAACTCAAAATTTTCCTATATATTTTTTTATTTTCCTCCGTTTCTTAGCAACCAAACAGATGCAGAATTCGATGTGGAAAAAGGGAGAGAAGAATTTCACTTGTTTTCTGTGAATCAGTTGGGGACTTCAAGTGCTCTTCTCCTTCCATCTCTCTCGGTGAATCGGAAACTCGGCTTGACTCGGGTGGTTCAGTTTTCTGAGTGGACTCGGCCATTGTCTCCTATCAGTAGGTTTTGGGTTGCACTCTGCGTTTTATACGCGAGAAGGAAAAATAAATAAATGAACATATATTTGTTATTTTCCGGTCAAATATCCTTTGGCCCCTAAACTTAAGAGGGCGTGTTGTATCGATTCTAGAAAGTTTTTTAAACCTTAAGATAAATTTTTTAAGGATTAAAAAAATAAAAATAATTTTTAAAATCACTATCTGCTTGATAGTGATTTTAAAAAGGTTTCTAATTTTTTTAAAATATAAAAAAATATTTATTTTAAGTATTAAAAATAAATATTTCTATGGCCCTTTTCGGTAGAGCTCATGAGTGTAAGAATATGAACACTGGAGTGAAAAGTGAGTGTGAATAGTGAGTGGAATTAAGTGAACTCTATCGAAGAACAAAAGAAACCCCCAAAGAGACACTAGTAAAACACGAACTTGCTTAGGCCAACAGACGAATACAAAGACTCTAAAATACTAAGAGAAAAGCAGATATCTCAAAATGCCTCTAAAGCTACACCTAGGACTCAGGCTCCCTCTAAGATGTCTCCAAAAGTGACTTGTAGGTCGATGTTAAAGATGAGTAACGGTCAAATCACCTTGGAGTATAGAAAAGAATGTGCTCAAAGGAGACTGCCCTATGTGAGCCACATGAGAACGCTAAACGTGGGGTACCTAACAACATGACTGAAATATGTGCCGTAAACTCAAAGGAAGGATAGAGTGTGGCTCAAGGCCGAACAGACTCAACTCAACTGATAAGATAATGACCGATCGATATAAGTGCGGTCTCGAAAAACAAAAAACTCAAACCGGCAGGATGAATGACCGATCGATATAGGTGCAGTCCCAAAACTCAAGCAGAACTGGCAAGACGATGAATGACTGATCGATATAGATGCTGTCCCGAAAGCTCAAATTGACATGAAAATGACATGGCAAATGACCAATCGATATAGATGCGATCCCGAAAAACTCAAACTGAACCGACGTCAAGAATGACAGATCAATATAGGTGCGGTCTCGGATACTCAAACTGACACGAAAGATGACCGATCGATATAGGTGCGGTCCCGAAAACTCAAACTCAAACTGATAGGAAGATGGTTGATTGATATAGGTGCGGCCTCAAAAACTCAAATTAAACTCAAACTGAAAAAGATGAATTACTCATCGATATAGGTGCGGTTCGGACTCAAACTCGAACAGACAAGATGATGACCGATCGATACAGGAGCGGTCCCAACTCAAACTCAAACTGATAAGAAGATGACCGATCGATATAGGTGTGGCCTCGAAAACGTAAACTGACAAGATGATGACCGATCGATATAACTGCGGTCCCAACTTGAACTGAACACAAACTAATAGGAAAATGACCGATTGATATAGGTGTGATGCCCAAAACGCAAACTCAAACTGACGAGACGATGACCGATTGATATAGGTGCAGTCCCAACTCAAACTGAACATAAATTGATAGGAATATGGCTGATCGATATAGGTGCGGCCCCGAAAACTCAAGCTCAAACTGATAGGAAGATGGCCGATCGATATAGGTGCAACCCCAAAAACTTAAACTGAACTCAAATTGATAGGAAGATGGCTGATCGATATATGCGCGACCCCAAAAACTGAATTGACAAGATGAATGACAGATCAATATAGGTGCGATCCCGAAAACTCAAATTGACACAAAAGATGAATGACCGATCAATATAGGTGCGACCCTAAAAACTCAAACTGAATTCAAACTGATAGGAAGATGATCGATCGATATAGGTGCAACCCAAAAAACGCAGACTGAAAAGACGATGACTGATCGATATAGGTGCGGTCCCAAAACTTAAATTGACACGGAAAATGACCAATCGATATAGTTGCGGTCCTCGGATACTCAAACTGACATGGAAGATGGTCGATCGATATAGGTGCAACCCCAAAAACTCAAATTGAACTCAAACTGATAGGAAAATGATCGATCGATATAGGTGCGACCCTAAAAACGCAAACTAAAAAGACGATGACCGATCGATATATGTGCGGTCCCAAAACTCAAATTGACACGAAAGATGATCGATCGATATAGGTGCGGCCCCAAAAACTCAAACTGAACTCAAACTGATAGGAAGATGATTGATCGATATAGGTGCGACCCCAAAAACATAAACTGAAAAGACAATGACCGATCGATATAGGTGCGGTCCCAAAACTCAAACTGACACGAAAAATGACCGATCGATATAGGTGCGACCCTAAAAACGTAAACTGAAAAGATAATGACCGATCAATATAGGTGCGGTCCCAAAACTCAAACTGACATGGAAAATGATTGATCGATATAGGTGCAGTCTCGGATACTCAAACTGACACGGAAGATGGTCGATCGATATAGGTGCGACCCCAAAAACTCAAATTGAACTCAAACTGATAGGAAGATGACCGATCGATATATGTGTGGCCCTAAAAACGCAAACTGAAAAGACGATGACCGATCGATATAGGTGCGCGGTCCCAAAACTCAAACTAACACGAAAATGATCGATCTATATATGTGCGATCCCATAAACTCAAATTGATAGGAAGATGACCGATCGATATAGGTGCTGCTCCAAAACTCAAACTGACATCAAACTGACATGGAAAATGATTGATCGATATAGGTGCGATCCTCGAATACTCAAACTGACACGGAAGATGGTTGATCAATATAGGTGCGACCCCAAAAACTCAAACTGAACTCAAATTGATAGGAAGATGACCGGTTGATATAGGTGCGGCCCCGAAAACTAAAACTCAAAAGGACAAGACGATGATCGATCGATATAGGTGCGGTCCTAAAACTCAAGCTGACATGGAAGATGGTCGATCGATATAAGTGTGGCCCCGAAAACGTAAACTGACAAGACGATGATCGATTGATATAGGTGCGGTCTCAACTCGAACTGAACACAAACTAACAGGAAGAAGATGACAATGATCTGATCAAGTGGCTTAAAACCAAAGGATAACCAGGATAACGATGTAAGCAAACTCGGCAGGAGGAGATATGCCCCAGTATGACAACTCATGAGGATCAACAGCTAGGTCAAAAGATAATGAAGCATGTGAAAGATCCAATGATCCTAGAGAAGGAAGGTATGCCCTAGTGTACAACTCGTAGGGGTCAACAACTAGATCAAAAAGTGAAAGTCTGCTAAGACGTCTAGTACTCTCGGAGAAGGGGGTATGCCCTAGCATGTAACGGTGAACAAACTGAGATACAAAATGCCTAAAACCTACTGTGCTCTAAAATATGCTCATCTATCATGTAATGAAAATGTCTAACCTCAAATAGGTAATGCCAAATAGAACTATGCACGTGATACCATGATAACAAAACAAAACTAACTGATGAATAAAAACAATGATGACCAGTGCTCAAAATGCAAAGAGCAAGTAAATTAACACTCAACATGCCAACTGTCAAATGAAAGCATCATCACTAATAAATCAACAATTTGTCAGGCCCTGCCATCATGGAAGATGTTGAACCTAAAGTCTACAAGATGTATGGAAACACAACCAAAGTGATTAGGGACTGATTTACATATCTTCTAATCGAGAGAGGAGTGTGAGGTCATGTGTCACGGTGAGATGTGTGGGATAAAAGAAGGTGATGATCAGGCTTTGGTAAGATAGAAGGCATGATAGTATCAATGGTGAAATGTCGAAGTATGAAATGAAAGGTATGTAAGTATCCGAGATCATCCAAGTATGCCGAGAAGATTGAACCCAAGGTGTCAATAGCTCCATAATCCATCCAAAGCGGCAATCATAAACAGAAAGTCAAGTCTCGATGTCAAAACATTCAACTAGGTGGCTATGCCCCAGGATGCAATGAGGACAACATGAAACAATTTAATATTCTCCATATCACTCGTCAGATGATCCAACGTCAAGAATCAATCTGATCTCCCTCCAAAAGATGGATATGCCCTAGTGTAAGGGATCCAATAGGGTGGCTATGATTCAATGAAACATGCTCTCCATCTCGACTATGCCCCAGTATAAAGTAGTGTATTTGAGTTAACAACTGCTGAGAAGGACCATGAGTAGTGTACATCAACAAATCAATCAATCTCTACTCTTGGTGCCAAAAACGGAAACATCTCAACACAATCCATATGAATCAGAATCCTCGTGCTCTATGAATGTGAATGAAGCAACTATGCCCCAGTATAAACCATTTGAAGTGTCTATGCTCCAAGATAAATCAAAGTCCATCGCTAATGAGAGGGCTATGTCTCAAAATAAATCGTCATCTAAAAAATCAACCATCGATGAGAAGAATGTGTCCTAATGCAGAATATTGAGTAGAGTGACTGTATCTCCAATAAAAGCGCTCTTTGAAATGGCTATGCCCCAGTGTAGGGTCATCCCACAACTCCTAATCCATCATAACCCAAGTGAAGAGGTGAACTAGCTATGCCTTAGTGCAAGGCATCATCTCGAAAGAAACAATCATCGATGAGCGGGGTATGCCCCAGTGTAGATGATATCACCTCTAAAAATCCATCACTAATAAGGGGGGGGGGGGGTATGCCCCAGTTTAAATCATATCATAGCTCCTCATCCATCATGCTCCACGAAATAATCTCCAACCAATCTCAAGTATTGCCCATGTGTGAGCTGTCAAGCACAATGTGTGAAGTCATGGCCTCAGGGTGGTCTTAAGATGTGGGATGTAACGTAGGCTAAGGAAATAGAGTGAAAGAAACGAAAGGAAACTAGGCTCAAAGATCCCAATGATAACAATCCCTATACCCCTCATGCATGAGATGCAATGCGTAGAAAATGTCATGAGTCGTAGACCTAAGGATTTCCACATGAAAAGTGATGATAAAGGAATGGACACATCAAATAAGCAAGAATAAAGTGTGGATGCTGAACCCAATTCAACCATCATGCGATGAGAAGAGAAAGAAATCAAATGAGGTAGAGTGAAATGAAGGAATAAAATAAAGATAGAAGAAGATAAAGAGATAGAAAAATGAGTGATGGTCAACCTGCATCAAAGCATGGAGATAAGTCGCATCCGAAATAGATGGGATGATGAATAGAGCAGGGATCCAAAAATCCTAAAGAGAGGTCGCTCGCCTTTCTCACAAAAATCGAATAGGCGACTCATACTATCACCTAAAACATATACCAAGATAGAATCTCAGAAAAAAGTTCCCATACGAACTCTTTCTAATGCATAAACTCAATGAAGCAAATTGGCACGTCCATACACATGCCCAATGGAGAATGACAAAATGAAGAATGCACTATCTTTTTTTTTTTTTTTTTGCGCATACTCTGATCAATAATGAATGATCTCCCACAAAAATACAATCACATGGGTAAACTCTCCTCACATACTGATGTAACATGAATCCTCACTAACAAGACAACCGCTCAAAATGAGATCTCTGAACCACTGCACATAAGGTGAACGGGGAAAAGAATGTGACAATCCTCCATACAATGACATGTGAAAAACCACCACTCAAGGTGAAAGAAGGATAATGTCGAGTAAACAATGATGAGAGAAAAGACAGAGAATGAATATCATAAGTGGCGATATGTGATGCCGAAAAAAGTGATGAGATGATGTCAAAGTGGAAAATATCACAATGAAGAGTAAATGATGAGGCCTGAATATGCATGTCAGGTCTAGAGCTCATGAAGCATCTAATCAAAGCATGTAAGCACTATAGGGTCCCTAACTCGGTGTAATAGGTAAACGAGGTGATGAAAGAAAAGGCTATGTGCTCGTGTGAGGCTCAATGGACTAGCAACGGATAACTTTATATGCGAGGATGATAAAGTAGATAGGTTCATGAAATGATGACCACCCATCATTTGACCACAACCTCGAACATCGTGCTGTCAAGATCTCACATGGTCAATACTAAAGACTAGCATCTGTCCAACATAGTCATATCAACCTCTCTGAAATCGTGTGAAAGCTCCCATTTCGAATGCTCTACGATAATCATCAATGCCATATGAAAATTAACTCACTCTATCATCACAAGCCACTCACCATCATCTCATAAAATCACCATCTCTAATCATCCTGACTCTCTGAAGTCATGTGCAATGACTCAGATCTGGAAGCCCAAAGACAATCCATCTACCTCAACAATATCATCCAATAGTCAAACCACTCTCTCATCGTGATCTATCTATCATCATGCAAAGCCCACCTCAGGTTTAACTATCTCAGACTCTACTTGGTCAAATCAAAGAAATGATGGAAGGAATAGGCAATGGTACTGTAGTGTGCTAAAACGGACAAGGATGGTAAAGTTGCATAATGGTACCAAAAGGTGGTGTCATGTCAAGCTCAAAATGGGTAGGTCATCAAATCTACAAAGTCAGGATACAAATATAGATATGACACTGCTCTGATCAAAAGGTGAAATGCAGCACAGTCTCGAACTCCCTAGGTCAATCTCCTAATCCTAGGTCAATGGCTCAATATCCTCCATGATAGGTTGGACCAAAGTGATCATGATGTATAAGTGAAAAGATGTCTCATATCGAAAGCATAACACACATCAACACAATATATGTAAAGCATACTCATGAGAAAAATGACACATACTCAGAATAAAAGATCATATCACTGAATGAACCAATGAGTACATCATGTGTGAAACAATAAAAGACTATAAACGACCAGAGTCTCAACATGAACTATAAACAACGACTTTGAACCAAACTGACTCAACAAAACAAAAATAACTCCGATGAACTAAAAACTGGACTCAACAAAATGGAAATGACTCAGATGACGACCATGATCAAAATGAAAAATGCTCTAAGCTGAGCTATTGCTAAGTGATGTACCCATGTTAATTGATCCAAGTCCTCAACCTAGAATATCCCAAAATACCATATGCCCATCAGTACCATCAGTATCCAAATCAATCTACTGAAGACTAGGAGAATGAGAAACTACATGTGTAGAATGTGTAGGCAGGGGATTGGTGGTCACACTTGACCCAAACAAGTTGATTAACCCTGAATCGATCAAGTCCTGTATCGCATGATGGAGTGCCGAACAACGCTCAGTATTGTGCCCCTGGATCTGATGATATAAGCAGTGCTCATGTGAGCGGAAATGAGGAGGAATAGGATATGGCAAAGGGCGTGGTGCTAAAGGAACAATCAAACCAGCATATTTGAGTTTCTCAAAAGCTTTAGTCAAAGTCATGCCCAATGGAGTGAACTGTCTTGCAGGTCTCTGTGCATATGGTCTAGGTGGTGGGTGAGTAGTGGCTCTCGGATGTGGCGGTCGTGGCTGTATGCTAGTCTGAGCAATGTAAGGCTGCTGAACATAAACTGGCTGATACTGATACTGTGGATGAGAGAAATGTGCTTTGATTGTAGGAGGCTTGTAAGATGAGTGATGCGCGGGCCTCTGATGCTAATAGCTAATAATGCCAACCTCTTCAGATTTGGTAGATGATCAAACCGACTTCTTCCCCTTACAGTCAGGGGAAGGAGTAGTATCTATCCATAACTCTCAAGCAATGGCCTCCTCAACACTAAAAGCTGCATGAACTAGACTCTTAAGATCCTGAAATGGGATGCCCACAAAGCGTCTAGCAAACCTCAGCTGTAGATCCCGAAGAACCATATCAATTTGATCCTGCTCCTTAGGTTGGTCTATCATACCAACCATATTTACCCTCTAACGACTGACAAAGGAAAAAATAGACTCATCTGGCCTCTGTCTGGTGGCCTCCAACTCTCGTCTAGATACATCAATGTCGACACTGAAAGCAAACTGAGTCAAGAACTCATGAGCCATATCCTCCCAGGTGAGAAGTCTTGAAGGCTCAATTGAAGCAAACCATCTCTGAGCTGCCCCACTAAGTGACATGGGGAAGAAGGCTACCAACTATGCATCATCTATCCCGTGTGCTCTCATGACTGTACTGTATAGTCTCAAGTGGATCTTGGGACAACCAATCCCACTATAACGCTTAATGTCTGGCATGCGAAACTTGACGGGCAAGCTAGCCACCTGTATGCCATCTCTATCATCCCAAGTCAAACCTCCATCCTGCAATCTGATCTGTCTCATCTTGGACTCAAGTCGCTTAACTCTGGCCTCATGCTCAGTCAATCTAGTATCGTTAGTAGTAGTAACAATGGGAGGTGGCACTGTGATAGTAGGTGGTGGAATGACCTCATAATGATCTGCTAAATAGAATGGAATACCAAGTGAAGCCTCAGGTGGAAGAGCCTGTGCTGTCTAAGATGCATGAGGAACTGTCTCGTCAGTGACCATGCCAACTGGATGAGGATCTTGGTGATAACTCTCTATCTGATCCAAGCGTCTACTAACTCCTGCCATGAACTTCTGAATAGAAGCAAGCGTGGAAGCTAGCTCGTTCGACATCTCAACTGAACTGTCTGAACTCTGATATGAATATGCTCTGATCAATCGACCTCTAACTCTCCTCCAAGAATGTGACTCCAGACTCAACCGACTCCTAAAATGACTCCCTACAATGCAAACAAAATGGATGAAGAACACAATATAAGACCCTAAAAGACAACAGTACAACATGCAAGCACATGGTCCTAGGGTGGCAATCCAAAATCTGGATGTATGACAAGAACTCTAGAGTCATAAAGGTGCCCACTGTGAGATGACTACAAATGTGACTAGAGAATTCCTATCAATAATCCAAGATGAAAGAGGTGTGAGGAACACGCTATCACGAGATCGATACTCCATTTATAACCACATATCCTTGACTCAACCTTCAATTCGAGCTCCATAAAGAGAAAAAAAATGATAAGGTGATCAAGGTGAATCTCTCGAAAGAATGTGAATGTGAAAGCGTGCCTTTCACATTTCTATAATGAAAATATGAGCGTCGAGTCGAAAATTGAATCAATGATTAAACAAATAATGAGGTACTGAGCCCGCGATAGGTGTATAGTGTAAAAAGGTGATCAATGAACATATCTCAAAGCATCCAATAAGTGACAACAAAGTGAAAGGATGTGTCGAGCTAAGAAAGGAAGACGAAAACCCTAGGGAGAAAACATGCTAAACTCATCAAATGGGAGAAAGAATCTAATGCAACAAGGCAGGAGGTGATCTAACCAATACTCAAACTATACCGATCTCTGAGCACTCTCAAATGGAAACCAAAATAGAAAACACTAGATCCAGGTGTGGACCCTCACCCGATCCATCGGACCGGCGCGACTCGCTATTAAAAGAGAAGAAGGAATGAAAAAGTTGAGTTCTCCAATTTTGAAAAACCCGTCCCCGGTGAGGAACGGTGTTGTATGGAATCGCCACTTACTTTTTATTTTTATTTTTAAAATGGGGAAAATTAAGTAAGAACCAAAACCCCTAATGACCCCAATATGGAAAAAAAGCGGTCTGCGCAAACTAGATTCTGGGTCCGGGGATCAGGTTACCCATTGGGAAGGTACCTCATGCGAGGTAGCACCCTTCTAGGCTCGGAACTCGGTCTCTACTAATGAATTGGGTATGTGGGAGCATATGGGTCAAAGATGAAACCCTAGGCTAAATAGATGTCATGAATCACACAATCCTAATTGGTATTTGGCATGCATATGAATTCAACCAACCAAAACAATGGGTGCGTACCTGTGGTCCCCAGCCATGCGCTGCATAAAAGGTTAGCCAAACACAGATAAACATGTAACAAACATTCAGGATTAAGCCCCATGCATGCATATGATTCAACAATCAAAACCAACGATGCATACCTGTGGTCCCTAGCCATGTGCTACAGCAAAGGGTGAGTCAGCCACGCAACATGTATTCAGAATCAAGCATCAAATTTTGTGCCAAAAAGGAAGAAAGCTAGTTGAGATCAGGTAATGGACTCCCCAAATGTCATACAAATCAAACTAGACTTACCTAGACCACACCACCCATAACTTCAAAATTGCCCATACTAACTGAAATCAAACACTGACTTAAACCTTCAAGATGGCTCACAAGTGCCCTATAGCAAATGGGTTTGAACCCCAATGGATAAGGGCTCGAAAAAATGCCGAAATCGAGGGCTACCTAAAGTCCTCTAGCAGAACAGGTTGAACTAGTTCTCAACTGGTACAACCTATTGAAGAAGAATTCCCAAATTTTTCTAGAAAACTCCTAAATGAGTTAGGATTCAAAAAAAAGAAACGGTTCTCAATTCCGAGCCCGGATGAGTGAGAACCGGACCAAGAAAGGCAGGTGTTCCCCATGGCTGACAGAGGCAGCCAGTTATGGTGCTGAACCGGTTGAACCGGTTCCCAACCAGTCCATCCAGTTGATAAAAAATCCCAAATTCAGTCAGAAAGTTCCTAAGTGATTAAGGAAGCAAAAAAAAGAAACGGTTCTCAATTCCGAGCCCGGATAAGTGAGAACCAGACCAAGAAAGGCAGGTGTTCCCCATGGCTGACAGAGGCAGCTAGTTATGGTGCTGAACCGGTTGAACCAGTTCCCAACTGATTTATCCAGTTGATAAAAAATCCCAAATTCGGTTAGAAAGTTCCTAAGTGATTAAGGAAGCAAACAAAAGAAACGGTTCTCAATTCCAAGCCCGGATGAGTGAGAACTAGACCAAGAAAGGCAAGTGTTCCTCATGGCTGACAGAGGCTGCCAGCTATTGTGCTGAACCGGTTGAACCGGTTCCCAACTGATTCATCCGGTTGATAAAAAATCCCAAATTCGGTCAGAAAGTTCCTAAGTGATTAAGGAAGCAAAAAAAAGAAACGGTTCTCAATTCCGAGCCCGGATGAGTGAGAACCAGACCAAGAAAGGCAGGTGTTCCTCATGGCTGACAGAGGCTGCCAGCTATTGTGCCGAACCGGTTGAACCGGCTCCCAACCGGTTCAGCCGGTTGATAAAAAATCCTAAATTCGGTCAGAAAGATCCTAAACTATTCATAACCAATCAACAACAATCATGTGTGGCCTTTATTAACCACACCCAAGCAATACAATCTTCATATCAAAGGGAAGAAAAGATGATGAGGAAGGAGGAAAAAATACGAAGACGAGGAAGATAAACTGTCAGCAAATAAAATTCAGCATGCTTACCTCAGAATCTCCACCAAATATGATTCGTGTATGCCAATGATGACTCCCAAAACTAAGATGCTGTCACTCTCCTCTTCAAAGAAACCACAGTGCTGAAGCTTTCCCCCATGCTCTCAACTCAGAAGATGCTCCTGACCTTTTTCTTTCTCTCACCAGCAAAATTTCCCCTTTCTCAGAAAATCCAAAAGGTCCTTTGCTCTCCTCTCTTCCCACCTTTTATACTCATACCCCTCTCAGCATCTGAGCCTCCTGGGTTCCTTCCCCTTCAGCACCGAAATCCCCTTCATCAGCATCAGAACCACACCCCTCATTACTTCTCTTAAACTTACAAGGCCAGCTCACTCCCTTCAGCTTTCAGCTTGCTTCACCACCAAGAATCCATATGGATTCGTGGTGGGCTGCAAGGAACCCAGACCAAGGCCCAAAATCGACCCACAACATTGCCCAAAACCAATCTGGAGCTAACGGGCCTGAGCCATGTAGGATTTGGGCCCCAAAATTAATAGAATTAGTGTTTTACCTTAGCTGACTCAATGAACCGGCTGAACCGGACGAACCGGATGCCCACCGGTCGAACCGATGGCAAAAATTTTTGAAAATTTGATAGAATGTTCCTAGAAGAGTAAGTAATCTATGAAAAAAAACGGTGCATGATTCCGAGTTCGGAAGAGGGAGATATGATCAAAACAATTACCAAAAATCAGTGTTCTACACCGGCTGAATCGATGAACCGGCTGAACCGGCTGCCAACCAGCCGACCGGTTGCAAAAAATTTTGAAAATTTTACAGAATGTTCCTGGAAGAATAAGGAATCCATAAAAAGAAACAGTTCTTGATTCTGAGTTTGGATGAGGGAGATACGATCAAAACAAGCCCGAGTGCTCCGAACCTCAACATGCCCCTATAAACTCCAACTAAGCTAAAACATCGGGATGACCCCACTTCCTTCCTATAGCGTGATGTGAATGACTAGGAAAATGGCCATGGTGACCCTCCAAAATGAACCACATATGCACCACAATGGACCACAGACAAACCCACACGAGGCTCGGACACCAACTAAGCCCAAAAGGGGCCCTAGTGGTGCCATATGCGAACAATGGGTGGATGTGACACCCGAAGGATAAATGCCAGTGTTGAGGGTCTACAAATATGCCCCTCTTCAGTAGAGTGAATGAACGAGTGAATTTTGAGTGTGAAGTGCATGTAATGCAAGAGTGAAATGAACTCTAGTGAAAAACCCAAATGACCAACAATTTTGTCCCGACCCAACAATAAAGAAGGCTAAGGGAAATAAGTCATGCTGACCGAATGGACTATGGGATCTAGGCACGATGCCGGAGAAAGATAAAAGAAGACCTGATCATGATGTCGGGAAAGATTAGGGATTTGATCCGGGCAAGTACCGGAGAATGGTTCGGGCAAGTACCGAAAAATGGTGGAATCCGGGCGAGTACCGAAAACGGGTAAAATTCGGGCGAGTACCGGAGAAGGGTCCGGGCGAGTACCGGAAAATGGTGGAATTCGGGCGAGTACCGGAAAAGTGTGAAATCCGGGCGAGTACTGGAGAAGGGTCCGGGCGAGTACCGGAAAATGGTGGAATCCAGGCGAGTACCGAAAAAGGGTTCGGGCAAGTACCGGAAAATGGTTGAATTCGGGCAAGTACCAAAGAAGGGTTCGGGCAAGTACTGGAAAATGGTGGAATCCGGGCGAGTACCGAAAAAGTGTGAAATCCCGGCGAGTACCGGAAAATGGTGGAATTCGGGCGAGTACCGGGAAAGTGTGAAATCCGGGCGAGTACCGGAAAAAGTGTGAAATCCGGGCAAGTACCGGAAAATGATGGAATCCGGGCGAGTACCGGAAAAGTGTGAAATCCGGGCGAGTACCGGAAAATGGTGGAATCCGGGCGAGTACCGGAAAAGTGTGAAATCCGGGAGAGTACCGGAAAAGTGTGAAATCCGGGCAAGTACCGGAAAATGGTGAAATCCAGGCAAGTACCGGAAAATGATGGAATCCGGGCGAGTACCAGAAAAGTGTGAAATCGGGGATCGAACTCGGGCACGATGCCGAGGAACCATTGAACTAAAAGGGGGTAGGGATGCCATTACTAAGGCTCAAAACACCTAAACAGACAGGGGATGCCTTAAAACAAAACTCAGAGCAAAATAGGGGGACTCAAGATGCAACCGCTGATATACTAACCTTGATAACAAAGGCGTATGCCCCAGTATGACGTCCAGGGACTGCCAACAAATGACTCGAAGAAGCCAAAAATCAAACACCTTCAACACCAGAAAATGCCGATAAATGACAAGCGAGAAATCACAATCACCCCTAACAAATGGAAAGAAGGGGGTATGTCCCTATAGGACAAACTCATAAATGTGACCAAGGGTGAAAGGAAGGAGTTATGCCCCAGTCTAAGATATCAATATCATGTCAGAATCCCATAACCGCACATATGGTTAAAGTCAGAGAGCTGAAAATATCACAATCATCCATTTCTAAGGAAAAAAACCCTCCACTCTAATCCATAACATCCAATATCCACAAAAACTGATAGGGGATATGCCCCAGTGTGTACATCTGAAACTCATATATCTTAATGAAAACTTTGGAATACATCACTGAAGACCCACTCATTTGAACTAACGAACAAGACAATGAATGGGGTATGCACCCCTACTGGGTCGATGAATACCGTGAATCTGATCTCGGGTCAGACCCCTAGAAGCACTCTGATATATGAAGAAACTAAGTTGAATGCGGGGTTTACTCAAACTTTGATGTCCATAACATCGCTAGGTGAAACGGAATGCCTGCTTACATGTATAAAGAGCCAAAGCTAGCATGCAAGGATGGGGGCATGCCCTAGTATAAACGTGTCAAAACATCAGGCAAAGGTGCCCTCAACGGTCCCAACTCTCTGTATCATCTATCTCTGATCATGGACCTGAGGCAAGCAAACTGAATGGAAAGGCAATATGTGACCCTTGATATCCCCCGAAGCAATGGAGACCTGTCAACATCCCATACTCAATCAGTAGACGGAGCTTGTCCGAATGAACCGCGTCGAAGTAGACATGAGATCTCATGGCCTCAGGGTGGTCTTACGACTCGGACCGTAATGTAGGCCAGGGGTAAAAGGTGAATGAAACGATGGGAAACAAAGGCCCAAATCTCCCAATAGATAATGTCAAACCCTTGTGTGCGCAATGTCAAATATCGCAGAACCATGTGAGCAAGGTGACTCAATCCTGCATCCAAATAAAAAACAAACAATAGGTGACATGCACCAAAGAACTCATCGTTCATGAAGTGAAATGACGATCGACGATGATAAAAGCAGACGAAAAGGGATAAGATGAATGATGAATGGGTGTAGAAGAAAATGGAGAAACCAACTGGGGTACGAATATAGCAATATGTGACAACGACGAACAACTCATCCTAAGAACGCCAAATCAAAGCAAGTCACTATATGATGGGAATGGTGATGTAGACAATGATCCAAGGGACTATATGATGGCAAGTCACTATAAGGAATCCATAAAAAAAAACGGTTCTTGATTCTGAGTTTGGATGAGGGAGATACGATCAAAACAAGCCCGAGTGCTCCGAACCTCAACATGCCCCTATAAACTCCAACTAAGCTAAAACATCGGGATGACCCCACTTTCTTCCTATAGTGTGATGTGAATGACTAGGAAAATGGCCATGGTGACCCTCCAAAATGAACCACATATGCACCACAATGGACCACAGACAAACCCACACGAGGCTCATACACCGACTAAGCCCAAAAGGGGCCCTAGTGGTGCCATATGCGAACAATGGGTGGATGTGACACCCGAAGGATAAATGCCAGTGTCGAGGGACAAAATTGAGGGTCTACACCAGGTAATGACTAAGACGACTCTGAAGGCTCTCAGATGCACTCACGTGTGGAAGGAATCTTAATAAAAGGATCTAAGCTCATCCTATAGGGTCAAGGTGACTTTAAAAAGAGAAATCTCCCTAGCAGAAGCGATCATAGCCTTCGACGATACACAACCCTCTGCACGCCTTCGAAGAGATGGGGCGCTTCCATGCAAGGTGGTCATCACCTCCACACATGCACTACCTCGCATCCTAGGGGGTTTCCTATGGCGAAGGCTCTCCTAATGGCTAGCGTATCTCACAACTTTGATAACTCAGTGGTGATCTAAGGTGCACAGTGAATGGTGCGGGTGCATTCGAAAATCCTATGAAACTAAAAGAAAACACACTGGCCACACAAATATCCTAAATCCTAGCTCTGGGTTATACATGTCTTCAAAGATCGGACTCCAATTAGTGTCAATGTGTCGGCCTCCTCCAGAATGCTCCCAAACATCGATATAGCCTGTCGTTAGACCCTACTCCTAATCTCTAGCTCGGTTAGAGAAACAAACACATATAAGGCTTCATATTTGCAAAAGTAAGAGCTGAAATGAAGGAAATGACCGAAACCAGAGGGTTGGAGATAAGATGATAGATATGCAACCCACACAGACAAGCAACATGCAATCATACAGGAGAAGAGTAGTCATGCACCATACAACCATGCAAAACAGGTATATATCATCCAAATCTACACACAAGCTAATCGAGATGAATATCTAGCAAGGATAGCATGCCCAATAACAATCATGATAATATATAACCAAAAATCAATCATGTTAAGAAGAACGAGATAAGCAACAAGAAGAATGTACATGTCAAGGTGAGTAGAGCGATCATACAGTGAGGAGAGTCAATATGTGAGGATAGACAAAAATATCAATCAATATAATCAACATGCCAATGCCTCAAATGAATACAATAACCAAACATGCATCAAGGATAATGATATCAAGAGCTCTCGATGTGCAATCAACAATCAAGCAAACATACGCACAAAGAGAGGTGGGTACCCACTGATCGACCAATCAAACGCCACATTTGGTTCATTTTAAGTTCAAGCTTGACCTTCTAGTGATCCCCAGTAGGGTTGCATGCCAAATGTGCATAAATGGGAGTGTGAAACCTGGAGTGCAATAGTGTCTGTTCTATCAGTAGCCCATCTTTAGTGGAAAAATACCATGCGGACTTCTGATGGCCTGAAGGTTCTTTTAGTTTTGCAGTGCTCATCACTTTCTCAATAACAACTCACTTTTGCTTCTCTTCGATCTTGAAAACTGTGAAACAGTGAGTTATTCTTATCTTTAGTTCTAGAACTTTAATTTGCAATCATCATGCACATACATATATGAAAATAGCTAGAAAAGCACTGTATCGCCCTTGCCACGTGGGCCACCCATGACGAAGTCACCATTGCCAACAAACTTTAGAAGTCAGTACCTTGTCCTCCATACACTAAGCCAAATCCAACTATGGATCCTTGAAATGCATTAGTAACAAGCCTTTCTGTGTTGTGCTGGTTGCATGGGTCCCCATCAGCAATGCCCCTGAAAACTCCAACACCGCTGTTGTTAACATTGCTTGTAGGAGCGTTAATGCTCCCGAACCCACCAATGTCCCCATGGCATTTGAGATCAACTGCCACTTTGTCATTGGTGACAGTCTCGTCGGGTTGGGTGGAGATGAAGAGAACGTGCACAAGTAAAGATATACAATATCTTCCACCCCGATACCATGCCGCTCCTTGTTATCTCCAGAATTTCTTCTCTTACTGCCTTCATCATCACCATAATCAGATTGGGAATGGGCTTGCTCTCCATAACTGTTTCTCTTTGGATATTACGGGGAATATTCAGTTCGTTGAAATCGGAAGTTGACAAGGCCTTTGAGTCCTCGTTCTGACTGGAACCATCATCAACTTGAAGCGGAACTGGATAAGCATCTCAACCTATTGTAATTTTTCCCAGCCATCCTCATTTTACCAATCTTCATAATAAGCTTCCATACATCATTCGATAATTTCTGCCCATGCCTAAAAATGCCATGCGTGTCACATTGATAGAGGAGTGGGAAAGATGATAGAGAGATCAAGTTGTGGGTTGGGTACAGGTGAATGGCTGCGCGGGGACCATGGAAGGATGGCTAATGAAGGGTAGTGAGAGAAATGGGTATGAATGGTTAGAAAGGTGATGAGAGGAATGGGTCTAATGGGTATTTAAAAAAATGGGAATGCATGAAGAGTACATGGTGTGGAGAGATGAGCATGGTGGGTATGAGGAAGGTGGTGGTGAGATGGAGTGGGTTTGATAGTGGAGATAATGAGTTTGGTGGGTATGAATGGATAAAGAAAAAATGGTGGCTAGGGCATAGGAATTCATGCAAGTGGACATAATGAAAATGAGCTGGTGGGGGGTGAACAACATGAGAAGATAGGCTAGGCAAGCATGAAGGGTGATTTGGGGTGGAGCAACTTAGGGTCAGTGCAAGAGAATCCCAAGAACAGTTGAATTTTGAAAGCTCTGGAAGTGTTTTGAATAGTGGTTTTAGGATTAAAGAAGAGATGAGAGAAATGTTTGGTGAAGATGGTGAGAGGAATGGGTTTAATGGTGTGGTGATGGGTGTATAATTCTTGAGAGAGTGGGAGGTGGAGACAGTTTATTGATGATGGGTATGGAGAAGTGATATAATGAAATGACATGATCATATGATGCTTCAATCTCCTCATCCTCTTCTCGGATCGGGAATGGGAAACAATTAGTGACTTCAAGAACACTGCCAACAAATCTTCCCACATAAGAAGTTGTATGAACTGATCTGCTGGAGGGATCATGCACCACTTCTACTGATATTTGACTTGTCGTCTAAGCAAGAATGGTTGGATGAAACCATGTCTGATGATTGCTCACTGATCTATTCCAGAAAAAGTAGGTTTTGTCTGATCAAAAGGAAGCTGTAGCTTGCCCTTGTAGAAACTTGAAAGTGCACAAGTAGCATTCTTGAGCATATACAGCTTTGCACGTTAGTTCAAATGTGCTAGCAAAGTAAGCAGAGCACCATTGCCAAGGACAAGATCACCGCATCTGAAATCTCATGACGCCACCAGCAAGCTTGTTGTCCTTTTGAAATCCATAGCATATCTCTTCAAGAATTAAACTAGGGGAAACAATTATAGGACAATACCAGGTTATCAGTTAATTTCATGATTTAGATTTTGGAATTGAACCCATAAGCGTGTTTGCACTCAGATCCAGAGATGCTGTCTTCTTGCAATTGAAAAGGTCTAAAGAGATCTCTCTAGTCAATTGGTTCCCAAGTCCTCTCTTGAAACAGAATCATTTTCTACGAAAACCACCATCCAGGCAATCGTTGGACATTATGTTAGAATTTCATCACAAATGAATTTCTTGGTAGCACCATTAGTAGTCTTAGCAGTCAAGCTCACTGAATCAACTTCTCTACTAGCTTATTCAAGTACTCAATTGCAGCAAGGAAGTCACCATATTCTTATTGTTCTATTGTTGTCAATGTCAACTTCATCCAATGTTGTATCACCCTTGAGAATCTTTCCAAATGCAATTGATTCATGCCTAATTGGTGTCTCAACTGATTCGTGTCCAACTGGTGCTCCTTGATGGCAGGAGTAATCAACAAAATTTATAACCTATAACACCATTGATGCGACTCATGGTAGCTTAGCTTTAAAGGCGTATCAATAAAATTTATACCTTAGATACTATTACTAAAGTAGCCAAGCTACTATAGCATAGTGGTTCTAGGATCGTTCACTGGGAAGGGTTTTCGCAAACACAAGTGATATTCAAATTAGGAAAATAGGTGATTTTCTTATGGATGTTAGCTTTAAAAGAAGATGTAATGTTTTAGAAAGATTTAAACTAATTTAAGCTAACATTAAAAACTAAAATGAAAGGGTGTAAAAACAAGTTTCTCAAAGATAGGATAGCTATGCTCTGGCTCTTATGCAAATTGGAAATCTCAGGATAGGCTCCTCGTGTTGGGGTTGCAACTATGGTGATGCTTGCTTCCCGAACCGGTATGGATTTAGCAAATCAAGTTTTAATCCTTTAAAATGGCAAAACAGATGGTAGTGAATTTCATCAATGGTTATTCACCTTAGACTTCCTTTGAATGGCTCGTAAGAGATAACTAATGGTCTAAAGCCAAAAGCTTACCAAATATTGGCAACTCAAAGTCATTCCAAGTGATAAACTCACCTTTCAATGGCCATTGAAATTGGTTCTAATGGATTAATGCAAAACTTGGAATTGAAAACCTCACCTTCCAATAGCTCGTAGGAGATAACTAATGGATAGAAATCCAAAAGCTTATCAAGTATTGGCCGTTGGAAGTTGTCCAAAGGAAATAAAAACCAAACTTTCCATTAATGAACCATTAATGAAAAACGACTACCTTACCTTCCGGGTGCGAGAAATTTCCATGGGATTGCATCCAAGCCATCACATAACATCCATACTTTGAGAAACTTAAAAGGCTAGCCTCTCATCCTTGGGGATTTCATCCACCAAGGATGTTTGGCTACTAAGAAAATGAGAAAGAGAAGGAAAAACAGAGTATCTATATTTCTATATATGGGTATATTACATAAATTTTTCCATATGTTTCAACGGATGCAAAGGAGTATAAATAGAGAAGCTTTTCCATCCTTCCTAGCTAAGAAATCTTATGATTGGTGGATTACAAGGAGAAGAATGGAAATTTATACAAAAATATCTAAAAGAAAAGATCTCGTGTGGAGTCGGCAAAACAGGGGAGGGGGTGTGCGAAATTCGCACACCTGATTAGGAGGTATGCGAAATTCGCATACCATTCAGAAGGTATGCGAAATTTTCGCATACCTGGAGCAGTTTTCTTCTGAAGGTCATAACTTCCTCGTTTCAGCTCCAAATCGTACACAGTTTGAAGCGTTGGATTCTTGACTTCTTGAGCTTTGAAAAGGTATATAGCGTGTAGAAAATGGACTTCGGGAAGTGCTCCAAAAGTGCCAAAGAAGACTGCAGCTGCTGTCCTCTGTTTTCCTCCTTGCTTCTCTTTGCTTCTCTTTTGCTTTTCTTTGCTTCTCTCTTTTTGTTGGCTTGATTTGGTGTAGCTAAAAGCTTGATTTAGCTTGTCCAAGTAGCTCCTCCATCATTTGGAATGCTTGAATTGATTCATAAGCTGATATAAACATGTAAACTTGCCACAAAATGGTTAAAACCAATTACTAAGGACCTTAATGAATTAATTGGGTTAAATGAATATGATTACTACACAAAGGTGCTTAAAACCATTATAATTAGGTCTACAAAATAGCACTTTTTGGTAGTAATCAACCATGAACTAGGGTAGCAAAGAAAAAGCTACTATAACATAGTGGCTCTAGGATCGTTCATTGGGAAGGGTTTCCAAGCTGAAAATGATACCAATTCAAAGTGAATTGGTGCTGTTTCATTTTAAGAATAGCTTAAGAAATAAAACACAAACTTTAGTTGGAAAAGGTTTGGACTTAGATTAACAACACAGCAAGTGATGAAAATTACTTAAGAAGAAAAGCATTCCTTGGAGATTCAGGTTTACAGGGGAGGTTCCTCATGCAATAGCATAGCTCCGGTCAGTTGGTTCAATTCCTCTTATTAGAGAATTAACATAAAGTCAATTCTCTAACAGGTGCTGCACAAATGCATCCCTCAATTGGATTTCAGCTTTAATTCTCTCACTGATGCAACTTGCAATGGTTCGAGCCTCTCACTTAGCCTTTGCCATTCAAGGTGATCTTTAACCTTGGACTTCCTTTCACAAGCTCGCAAGAGATAACTAATGGATGTCTCCTTAGAGTCCAAAAGCTTACCAAGTGTTGGCAATTCTAGAAAATCCTACCTTTAAGTCACCTACCAGAGGCTCGCAAGGGGTAAACTAGTGCATCTCCATGGTTAGAGATCACTTGCCTTACCAAGTGTTGGCCCAGGTGACTCCAAGGCGTTTTAAGTTAACTAAAAACGTAGAAACCATTCATGGGACACACCTTCTCTTCATTCATAGCTGAAACCACAAAGCTTCTGATTCTTGCACTTGGAACCTTTCCCGGCAACCTTAACTCCAAGGAACTAAAAAGTTTAGTTACTCATTCTCTGGGGAAAGCTCCTCAGAGAGTGCATAACTTAGTAAATGAAAAATACAATCAAAGTGAGAAGGTAAGGTAGAGCTCAAGCTCTGTATTTTACTTCCTTTGAAACTTTTACAAAAGGTTCATCACCCTCAGAACAGGCTCCTCGGGCTATATTTATACCAAAATTACATTAACAGCTATTACATGGATATTTAGCCATTTTCCTAACTTAAAAGCTAAGGAATCCTATAATTGGTGGGATACAAGGAGAATTTGGGGATTTAGGCAACAAAAATCTGAAGAAAAATATCTCCAAGTGTCGGTTACAAATATCGGGAAGCACTAAGGACCATTTCGCAGGTGAAAAAGAGGTCTGCGAAATTTCGCAGACAAACAAAAAGGGCTGCGAAATTACTTCGCAGCAAAAGGCTGGTTCTACAGCGCTGCGAAGTTGGCTTTCATCTTGTGGTGATTGGCTTCCATCGCGTCATGAAACTTCAGGGGAAATCCATAGCACTGTGCAAAAAGGCTGCGAAATCATTCCGCAACAAAAGGGTGATTTCGCAGCACTTTGTTGAATCCTTCCTTTAGCTTGGAGCATTTGTCTTCCAAAGGCTGTAACTTCCTCATTTCAGCTCCAAATCGTACACGGTTTGAAGCATTGGATTGTTGACTTCCTAAGATTTCAAATGACATATAGCATGCATAATTTGGACTTCAGGAAGTGCTCCAAAAGTGGCTGAAATGACTGTCATCAAGAATGCTTCATGACAGATTTCTCTTTGCTTCCCCTCCTTGCATTTCAACGTTGCTTATGGCAAAAGTGCTTCAAAGCTTTGGTTCTTCATGCTTCTAAGCTTCCCATTGCTTTGCCAAGGATTCCAAATAACTCTCCTCAATCTCATATTGCTTTGGTGATCAAAAAGCTATCAAAACACCAAAACTTAAGGCAATTTGATTAGAATTGATTGCAAGAGGCCTTAACATGTTAATTGGGTTAAAAGGCAATAACTACTACTCAAAAGTGTTTAAAAGGATTAATTACAAGCTATCAAATAGCACTTTTTGAGTAGTAATCAGCAATCAATTGATAACATAGCTCATACAGTGTCCACTGATCTAGCTTGCACAGCCTTGGCCAAAGGCACTTTTGAATGGACTCTAGCATAGGGCACAGTTCTAGGAGATACAACTGAAGCAACTTTGGTAGTGGTTGGAAAAAGACTCATCCTAGTGTCTCAACTACTCGACCAACATTTGTTTCCCCGGGAAAGCAAATGGATGAAGTGTTAACAACCTCACTTTTTCCACACTGTGCATACATATCTACCAATGCATTCCCCAAGAACAAGCCTAAGACCATCTCTCTGACTAATTAATTAATCAATCCACATCCTAGATCGAGTGCCTAAAAAAAAAAAACCAACGAGAAAGAATAGAAACTAGAACATAGGAGAACCAGAAAAAGCAAACAAACAATATATGAACCAAGAAAAACCACATCTGATATTCTTTTGATGGCCTTGGACTGGTGGGAAGAGTACTAGCATATTCAAACAAGAAGAAGACAACCAATATCTTCAAATAAAGCAAAATGAAACAGAGCTCCACTGAGTTCAAACAATACTAAAAAGAATAGTGAATGAAAGAATTACAATGAGCATATGAACAAGCCAGAAATTAACAAAACTCATGTGTAGCTTCTGTTATCCAACCAAACAAGCAAACGAAACCCTAAACAGTAAGAGGAGAAGATGAAAGAATAGTGGTAATGAAGATAAATAAGAGATACCCGATAAACTTACCTAAGAGCTTCTTTAAAGCAAAGGTTGCTCGACTTCTCAATACTCCTCTTTTATGGGGAAACCAACAAAAAAATGAAAATCCCCTGAGAGTTCCTTCACAGTTCTAGCCTAGCCTGAGAATCCAAAGCCATTTTTTCTCCTTCCCAGCTGGTTTCCCTTCCCTGGGCCCTGTAACAACCTACATTCTCTTATCTGTGAGAAAATGCCTCTGCCACTCTCAACCTCCATCTCTCTCACCTGCAACAACAACCTCACCTCCATCTCTAACAACCTCACTATCCCTGGTAATCTTTTCCCAAGGAAGCTCCGTCTCCCCAGCAAGCTTGTTCCCCAAGCTAGAAAAAAACCTCACTTTAACAGCCTCATTGCAAAAAGAACGCTCCTTTGCTGAATATTCCCTTCATCTGTCTCTTCTTCATTGCATTGTTTAAACCATTAACGTGATTCTCTGAAGACCAATCAGGAATCGACACGTGGCTACCCAAAATTGTGACACCTGGCCAAAAGATCTGCAGGAAAGACATCCCAAAATGGGGGTCTACAATTTCTTAAAATTATTGTCAAATGCAATCTCTTAGAATTTTAAAATGAATTTTTAATGTTTGGAATCTTTATAAAATTCTTAATTCTATGAGATTGTTTGAGAATAACTTTTGATTAAAAATGTAGAACTCAAACTCGATTTGTAAATCATCGAAATTAAAAATGTTTCCTTAAGGTTATGTTTGATATGCGAGTATGGGAAGTGATAATTTTTTTTTTTTCATTCATTTTCATATTTGGAAGCCATAAGAATGAAATAAAATATTGTACCATCGAAAATGAAATCCTATTTATGATTAGGATTTTGATTCATCTCTAATTTGAAGGTATTTTGATTTAAATTGTTTTTAAAATCACTTTTTAAAAAATAAAAAAAACCAAAAGTTTATTTAGATAAGATTTTTAAAATAATTTTTTATTTTAGTTTGTAAAAAAAATTGTAAATTCGATTTATATAATATAAACAAAATTTAATTGAATCAAATACAATCTAAAAGAATTTTTCATATATTTTTTTAAAATTTTTTTATTTATTTTTATATTAATCACTTTTAAATAAATTCTTATAGCCCATCAGAGAGTGGTTTTGAGAGAATAAAGAATATTTTCCAATGCATAGGCATATTTGTCAAATTAAAAATTGATTTTTTAAGTGATTTTTGAGAAAATTTTTGGAAGGAAGTATACATTCTGAAAATATATTTTTCTATCACAATTCCTTGTTTATAATGCTATCAAATATAAACTAAACCTCATGCTGATGTCCCCTTTAAATATCATAAAACTCATATTGTTGCATCAGGATGAGGTCTGCAAGGTTGGTGTATAAATTGACTAAGAATGTGTATAACGTAATGTTCGACCTTGTGATTGTAAGATAAATAAGATGTTCAACAAATCTTCTATATTATGATGGATCTTTGGGAAGTTCACCATTTGATGGTGTGAGCCTCAGATTTCATTCCATGGGAAAAGTAATTGAAGTAGCTCCAAGGAGGCCCATATCATGAAGGATATCTAGCATTCACTTATGTTATAAAATAGAAATGCCTTTTTTGGAATGTGTTACTTCTCTTCCCAAGAAGTGTTTTAATTTTCTAAAATCCTTGATTCAAAATTGTTCATGAAGAAACCTTCTAAAGTGTCTATGATTGTCGCATCATTTCCTATTATTGTCATATCATCTACATAAATTAATCCTATAGTGAATGAGTCTTCACATACCCTTGTGAAAAGCAAATAATCATGGATTGTTGAAAACTAGCTTTTTGATTATTACTCCGTCACACCTTAAAATACATTCTAAGGGCGTAACAATCATTTTACACCTTAAGACCAAAGATTCAAAGTTCGAATGACTCAAACAATCATCTTGTCACTAGATGGCTACTGATTACTAAATTTCTATTTAGAGTAGTAAAACCTATTATAATCCTTAAAACTTAACTTTAAAAACTAACACATCAACCACTTTACTATTGTCCAAACAACTTCAAATAATAGTTAATTTCTAACATTTAAACAACATAAAAAATAAAAGTCTACACCAAAAAGGACAAATTCTCAACCTAACCATCACTTCTCACCCAAAACAAGAGTACTTGAAAAATTGTTAACAAAAGAAAATGAGCTTAAAAGCTCAATAAGGTTTATTGATATAGTTTCATGGATAAAAAATTTTCAATTATGAATACAGATAAGAAATACAATTTACAATTCTTTTCATAAAAAACTTTTGAGTTCAAACATATGCTAAAACATCCAAAAGTTTTAATAATTTCATATAAAATCAAATAAAATATTTTCAAAATATTTTTATCATAGCTATTAAATGAAAAATGGTGCCTTGATTTGATGGAACTTTATTGTTTGATTAAGTGAGACTTCACAAATGGGTGGCTAGTCTCAAATTTTTGCCTTTTAAGGTAGATGAAACCAAATATGACTAGTATCAATAACCTTTAACTAAACCTCTAGAGGTTGAGGTTCAAAGCAATTTAAAATAAATGAAGAAATTTAAACACGAAAAATTTGAAAAAAAAATAAAAATTCATATAGGGAAAAGGACAAGACTCCCTTCTACGTTACCCCTTAGTTGTCATGAGGAGAGGATATTTAAGGCTTTTCCAAATAGTAGGAAATCTGTTATTCTATTACCTTTCTCCATCCCATGATTGTCGATGCTTTTTGTAGTGTTTTTGGATGATTTTATCTATTATCTTAAATGCTAAGCCTAAATTACATATCAACTTTGGCTAAGAAAAAATAGAGAATGTTTTTTCATGGTACTTTGGGTATCCTCTTCAAGGATTGACCTATGGGAATTGTCAAAATTAGGTAAAAGCATATTGTTTTTTTTTTTTTTACCTAATCCTCTAAATAAGAATGTATAAAAACAATTTATATAAAATTTGGGTTTACTAAATATATCTTATCTAAAAAGTAAGAATTAATTGATTTCTGATTCAAATGTTTCAAGATTAAGAGTTCCATTATCCAACTTCAGGTTTAGGGCTTTAGGTGAAACAAGGACATTTTTTCTTAATATTATGGTATTCAAAATATGAGGTTAAACAAAATCAACCTAAGTTCTATAACTCAAAATTGTATTTGTCTTCAACTTTTAATATTTTATTCTATTTTGAATTACCTATTAAATGAATGAAGATGAAATGTGGAATTAGGTCTAGGATTTTTAGGCTCTTACGACTTTTTATTTATTTGCTTTAAGTTAGATAACAATAACAAAACTTTAGATAACTAGGGATCAAGAATTACCAAGAATCTCTAGTATCAAGGAATAAGCAATTGTACCATTTCTTAATTCAAATGGGTATTTCTATTTTCATTCATTATGCCTTAACCATTCATTCATTCTATTTTTAGTTTGATTTTACCTATTGTTTACCTTAGGCTTTAATCCTAAGGTTTCATACTTCACATCCTAAGAAAACCTATTAACCTCTCATGGGTATATTGTCATATACATAATCTATTAAAGAAAGATAAAAGTCATTCTTGAAAATTAAGGAAATAAAAACAATATATTAATTGAAAATAATGAAGAAAAAACACAAACCAAGACCCTCTTTCTATCTTCTTTTCTCTCAAGAAATTCCAAACTTACTTGAAAAATATAAAAAATGAGTTTTTTTTATTTATTTTTTATTTTTTATAGTTTAGGTAAAAATACTACATGTGACATGTTCCTATTGGCCACTTATTTATAAAAGATTGCTTAAAAATAAAAAAATTAATAAACATATAATTTCCAAATGTATAGAGTGCCAAAATGCATCAAATCTTGAGAATTTGCAAATGATGTTGAAATGGATTTTGACATCCGTTTCGACTTGGTAAGTTGTTAAATTTTGACATGAGGGTTTCATTTGACATGAATTTTGACAAGAAAAGTGGGATTTTGGCTTCCATTTCAACATGAACTTATCATGTTGAAATTTTCATTCCGAAGGAAAAATTATTCAAATGTCTAAGCAATTTCGACATGAATTTATGCTTCTGCATTGTTTAGTTCAACTTACTATAACTTCTTCGTGTCAACTTTGATTTGCATACCATTTGAAGTGATGGATTCTTGATTTCTTGTACTTCAAATTTATATGTGACTCGATCCTAAATAATCTCAAGAAGTTATTCAAAATTGACCTTAAAAACGAAAGTATGCACAACTACCAAATCTTAAACTCCAATTCCCATGTTGAACTTCAAGATATGACCTCCAACTTTCTTTCTTGTGATTGCTTGCCCTCCATCTCTCTCCATAAATTTTGTTTCTCATTTCTTATGCTATACATTGCTTCATTTGTATTTTTCAAAGTTCTTATCATGTTTTACACTCTTGGAGCTTCTTCTAAACATACGTAGCCCTTTCTCTACAATGACTTAAAGCAATTCTTGCAACTTGCATCATTTTCATCATTCAGGGATTTAGTTGAGATATATGTTAGATTTGTTGGAAACTTTTGATTACTTCATTCCTTGGACTTGGATCTTGTTATATATCAAGGTAAATGGGTTCAAGTGGAGACTATTGAGACCCATAGAATAGTATTGACTCCCTTAGAATCTAATTATGAAGTTAACTCAATATCCCACTATAAAGAGTCAACAACACTTTAATTCCCTATGTATATTACAAGGAGACACAAATTTCTCGGGTTCGTGACTTGCTATCCATTATATATAATCTTCTTATGAACTGGTGTTTGTAATCTAACTGTGGACCCGCATTTTTCACGTGCGTTCCTACTCAATGACGAGACTTGCTTTTGATTAAGGTGAAAAAATTTATTTTATAAAATAATGGAGTCGCCACTTACTTTTATTTATTTTAAAAGGAAATCAAGTAAGAACAAAATCCCTAAAAATGACTCCTGACTTAGAAAAGCTATTTACAAAAACCTGAGTCTGGGTTCGGGGATTAAGTTACCTATTGGGAAGGTACCTCCAAAAAGATAGTACCCCTTTAAGCCTTAAAATGGTCTCTACTAGCTAAGTTGAGGGAGATATGACAATTAACATTTGATATTTATATTATTTTTTAAAATTTTTATTTTTTGCATCATGTTATAAAAGACAAAAGCTAAAGAACTCATATATAATGAACAAGGATTGGATCAATCTTCAATTTCAAGACCCTCTTTTTTTGGAGGGCATTGAATCCTTCTTGAATTTTGCACGAGAAAATCTTTCAGGAAGACAAACTATTTTGTGCCCATGTAACAAATGTGGAAACCAATGCCTTCCATCAACCTATGATGATGTCAAGTACGATTTGGTTATGGTTTCAACTCAACATATAAAGTTTGGGACTTACATTGTGAAAGTATAACACTTGAGGCCAATGAATGAGCATCAACATTTCAACATCAATCCAATAATGAATTGATGGAAAATTTAGACCAAGATTTCATAAAGTCAACATGCAAAAGTGTTGATAAAAGTTCAAATGAAATTTATGAAGAGGACATAAATATAATGTTAGAGGATAGAGAACATATCTTGGAAGAATTTGGCACATAATTTAGTGAAAAGGTTCAAGAGGCAATGACTGCTTTATATACTGGATGTGAGAAATTCACTATGCTTACCTTCATTGTAAAATTATATAGCTTAAAAGTAAGCCATGGATGGAGTGAAAAAAGCTTTACTGAGCTACTTCAACTACTTCAAGAAGTGTTACCTTCAGGTAATAAAATCCCGAATAGTACATATCATGTAAAAAAGATTATAAATGCATTAAGTCTTAATTACAAAAAAATAAATGCTTGTCAAAATAATTGCATCTTATATTGGAGAGAGCATGAAGCCAAGATTAATTGTCCAACATATGGTTCTTCTAGATATAAAGTAGAAAAAAAATCCAAACAAGAAAAGAAGAAAAGTGCCTAACAAAGTGTGGATCCGCATTTTTCACATGCTTTCCCACTCTACTAACAAGACTCGCTTTTTATATCTCAGGAAAAATTGTATTTTTGTACTTGGAGTCGCCTTTTACTTTTATTTATTTTTAAAGGGAAAATAAAGTAAGAACAAAACCCCTAAAATGACTCCTAACTTTTTGAAAAGTTGTCTGCGAGAAACTCGAGTTTGGGTCCGCGGACTAGATCACCTATTGGAAAGGTACTTCCAAAGAGGTAGCACCCCTCTAAGCCCTAACAAGGTCTCTACTAGCTTAGTTGATGGAAATATGGCAATTAATCAGTTCATTATGAATACCTAGATAGGTTAAGGTGATTTTGAAACTCTATTGTGACTAGCATGCCAAATAAGAATTCAAAACATAATCATAAGGAATGATAGTATAAGTACTTGAATCACAACTTAACGTTATCACAAAATCATCAAAGTTAGTTCTAATATTCAACATGCATTTTATTAGAGAAAATCAATCAAACATCGAGGCACTCAAGGACAGTATCAAACATGGGCATAATTCACATTGACATGCGTATTCATGGAATTTCGAGAGTGGAGGATAAAGGGAGTACCTGAATAGCATAGATTACTTATAACGTACTTTCATAACACATGGAGAGTTAGATCAAAATTATAGTAATAAATAATAAAAGAAAGAAACCCTAGCATACTTGGTATCTAAATAACATAGCAAAAATGATCAGAGTATACAAAATCATCAAATTATCACATACATCTTGCATATAATTCCTAAAAAATTAATGGTTATGATTACAACAAGTAGCAAAAGTGGCAACAAAGATAAGTTTTGAAAACAATATTTCATTTAGGGGTTTCATCAAATCCCCATTCAATATCCATAAGTTTAACTTGTATATTCCCATTAGCTTGGGAGCACAAGTTCAAACCTATGTGAATAAAAACAAAATTTTGAAAACCAACAAAGGAGAATACAACTTAGATTGAAATAAGTTGTATAATTTTCAAAGAAAATGTGTTCTTTGCCTAAATCTAGAATGAATGTTTTTCTAAAGCCTTTTATTGGTTTAAGTACTTTTGAAAACAATTTTAGAGGGAGCAAAAGAAACCAAGTGATTTGATAAATCCCAATCTACACAAAATAGGTATTTTTGATTTCTTTCTTGAAAGAAATTGAAAACAATAAAATGTCAACTTGGATCACCTTTTTGGCTACCTTTCATTTGGGTTCAAGGAGCCAAATTCATGATGGAGAAAAATTCATTTTAAAACTTTTTTCAAATATGCATACCGAATAAAATTGGTTGCATGAATTTTGGAAAATTGACCTTTATTTACCTAATTAATCTAGGATTAATTTTAAAATGAACTTAGAAGATTAATTTGGCTATATAAAAAAAAGTTGAAAACAATTTTTAAAAAAATTAAAACACAGAATCTCAAACACGAACTATTAAAAAATAGTGTAAGTGTGTATATGTGAACTCTCTAGTGTGCCAATGTGAAACTCAAGTGTCTAAAATATTAACCTAACATGCATCTGCATTTAAAACTAATAAATATCCTTCAAAAGTAAGTAAATAGATCCGAAACATATAAAATGCGGTTAATCCTGCCGTTAAACAAGCTATTATTGCAAAAATAGGTGAATACAACCAACTATCATTAAGAATTTCATCTTTGGACCAAAAACAAGCAAGAGGCGGAATACCACAAAGAGAGAGTGTACCTAATAAAAAGGTATTTTTTGTAATTGGCACATGTTTTGTTAAACCACCCATAAGAACCATATTTTGACTTTTATCTGGAGAATCCAACAATAGCTTCCATTGAATGAATAATCGATCCGGATACTAAAAACAATAATGCTTTTGAATGAGCATGAGTAATCAAATGAAATAAAGCAGCTCGATAAGACCCCATACCTAGGGCTAACATCGTATAACCCAATTGAGACATTGTGGAATAGGCCAAACTTTTCTTAATATCTTTTTGAGCAAGAGCTAAAGTAGCTCCTAATAATATTGTTATTATACCTATCAAAGATATTAGATTCATTATGTAAGGTACGACTATGAAAAGAGGAAAAATGCGAGCTACAAGAAAAATTTGTGTCTTAATTTGGGTTTTAATTATGATACAAAGGTGTCTTAAGTGAGTGCCTAGTCAAGCCTAGACAAGTAATCAACTGTTGGTGTCAAACGTATGTGAATTGTGATAGGTAAGCCGAAAAAATTGCTTAGTTGAAAACGAAAAAATCAAGGAGGCATGAAACCCAATTAATGCATTTATTCAAAGCCAATTTGTCAAGCAATTTTCCAATGGCTTACTCAAATAAAAGAGTTTGAAGAAAAATGAACTCAATCTCAATTATAATTTATCAAACAATAAATATTCAATCACACGAATTCCTAAATGTCAAATCTTACAACACTAATGTGTGGCCCGATTTGTCCACACCCAACCTATTCTAATGTATTCAAAAGAAATAAATAAAGAAGAAGATATGGAACAATAAATCAGAATTGGGACAATTAGATAATTCCTCTCAAGGTGTCCAAAATTTGATTAATGCCTTGGTATTCTCCAAGTTGTGTTCCACTCATCTCCGCTATGCAACCCAAAAAGTCTTCATTTTTATTGAATTTCTAGCCATCGAAATCACCTATATGCAGCCACTTAAACTTTGGCCACTAATCATACAATATAAGATTAATTCATCTCATGCATCGGGGTCAGTTTAAGCCATTACACGATTGCCACTTTCAGCCATTAAATTCTCTATGATTCAGCTGCACAAAGCTCCATTAATGGCTGCATATTCATCCATTAAAATCAGCCTCTTATACCTCCATTAACAGTTGCATGTTCAACTATTAAAATTTCAGCCTCATTTTCCATTAAGGCCACACTTAAATCATGAATAATTTTACTAGAATTTCAACAATGAACTTTCATATATGAAACCCTCAAATTTATTAAAATTCAGTTATATTTCGACTTGAATTAAAGCAAACCTTCAACCATAATTTTCAGCTCACTTATCAATGGTCCTTCACCAAAATTTCAGCACATTTCATTGTGAATTTTCAGCTATGAAAAAGTTTTTATCCACAACTACAAATTCAATCTTGAGATTCAACACATCTATGCAGTCTTATATCCTTAATTATCCATCAAAACCTTACTCCATTGACTTTTGACCACAAACTTCACAAATGCTGCCACTTTCTCCATCGAAACTCACAATGCAACATGAATTTCAACATGAATATCCAATCCTTGAATTTGAGACAATTACATCATTTAAAATCTTAGCATACCTTCACTTGAATTTCAGCCGTGAACACAAGCATATGCAGCCACAAACATATTTGTGCATGACCGCCAAAATTTTCTATTATTTTACAACAGAACCAACCTCCAAATTCATGTACATGCAACCACCAAAATTCGTCTTTCCTTCGTTGCATTTTCACCATAAATTTTTGGCCATTTAATTGTCCATTAACAACACAAAATTTCAGCCACGCAACCTTCTCAATTCGGTCAATAATATTTACTTAAACAACCATGGGATACACATGCACACCTTTGAATTTTTTGGCCACTTATATTCACCTATGCAGCCACATTAAATTTCCAACCACTTTAAATGTTAAAATAAAGAAAAAGAAGCACAGATTGTTATCATGATCACAACCAGCCACATTAATTCAATGCATTTATATATCAATATATTCCATTTTCATTGAATTTCAACGTGCCTTCATTACAATTTTAGCAACTATCCACTTGAATTTCCATAATATTTAGCAAATATAGCCATTAAAATTCAGTCATGAATATCCATTAACGCAACCACTTTTCTCCACGATTTTTCTACAAATTTCAACCATGACAATTCACCCATTCATGGACACTATCTTATGGTGAAAAGTATTCCAATTGTAACTACATCGAATGGTGGAGACTAAATAAAACCATTGATAGACCCAAGTGAAGATGGTAGCAAAAAAGATGGCCTCAGTTATCTCAATCAATTTCTAGGTATCAAAGTAAAGGGAGTTCCAACTTCATGGACCCAGAAATGGGCTTAGAAACAGAGAAGTTGCATAAGGGGGGATAACAATGATAACAAAGTAAGAACAAACATGCCAAATGATCAATTAAACGTAGCCCCATTCCATGGGTTGTCAATGGGCTTCCAAAGCAAGTGAGAGAGATCACAGGTTCAGATAAGAACCAAGGATATGGTTCTTAGATGTTTCACAACAAAAATGAAATAGAGTCAGGTTGATTTCTGAAAAAATCAAGAAGAACAGTAGATATGACAATAACAAGAAAACCATGTCGTCCCAAAGATCAACAAAAATCAAACATGCAAGATATCCACATTCAGACCATAGCAACAATACCTATAGATGGTAAGAGAAAATGAAGAATAACAGTGAATCTGTCACAATCATACCTGAGTGTGCTCCCTTCCTGTAGCTGATAAAATAACCAACTTTCCTTTCTCCTTCAAACGTTCTCTTCTTTCTTTTTCCTTTTTATATTCTTTCTCTATAGACACTCTTCTTTAGCAGGTTTTGTTGGGTCTCCAGTTTTTCTACTACATCTCCAGATTCAGCCAAAATCTTCTTATGCTTTATTTCTTTCTACCAAAAATCGGAACCTTTATGAGAAAACAAAGGCTATGCTTAGTTAAGAAAAACACCTAAAAGGGGGGGTGAATTGGGTTTTTGAAATCTTTTCAATCACAACAAATTTAAACAAAATATAAGCAAAGTAAAGAGATAGAGTTTAGAGAATTCAAACTCGAGTTTATAGTGGTTCGACACTTCCTTGCCTACGTCCACTCTCCTCAACCTCCTAACCGAGTGAGGATTCCACTAACTTGAAACTTCAACCAAGCTTCCAATCTTCTTACACTTGGATTCCGGCTCCAATGGGCTCTTACACAACCTCTTCAAGATTCAACCCTCTTGAAGGCTTTAACACTTAGATTTTTACAAGATATAATCCCGCAACCTAGCTTAAGGATAGATCAAATACAAGACAAAGCTAGGATGACACACAAGAGTGCACTAAAGGGTATGCAAGTGGTGATTTAATGCACTATGAAAGAAAAGAGAGCTTTTTGATCAAGAACAGGTAGGTAGGCTATTGAATGCAAGTGTTCTTTTGTCAATAAATGAAGTGGAGCTCTCAATTTATAGGTTTCCAAGCTCGGGAGTCAAAAACAGCAAAAGGTAACCTCGTTCGGTAGAGTTAGGGGTCGACCGGTTCACTAGCCGTTGGAGCATTTAATGCATGACAGGTTACCGTTGCCTCAATCGGACCTCGACCGGTCCTCGATCGAACCTCGACCGGTCCTCGATCGGAACTCGACCGGTCCTCGATCGGACCTCGATCGGGAAGAGAAGGCTAATGGGAGAGAGAGAAGGTTTTTGAGCTCCCTCGACCGATCCTCGACCAGACGACCACAACCGGTTGAGCCGGTTGGCCATAGCCTCGATCGATTGAGCCTTTTTGGCCCCGAAAACCTATTTTTTTTATTCCTTTCTTTTCTAACACTCAGGCAAGGTCTTTAGGTAAATTATTAAGCCAATTATAAAACATTTTGCCTAAAGTACATTAGTTAGAAACTCGGGTTTTAATGAAATCGAAGTTTTAAAGAATAAATCGAGTTTTCTAAGATGCATAAAACTTATGAAAATCCTAAGTGCACTCATGCATTCATCTTATATTAGTTTCCTATTATCACAAGTCTTCCAAGCATCTCGATCTTGTATCCATTTGGTCATTTGATGAAACTTCGAGTTTATACTTGAGATTCTTAAACATTTAAACCAATTAGTCACTTAACCATGGTTTGTTATCATCAAAACCTGATTAGGAGAACCCTTGGGCTAACAATCTCCCTCTTTTTGATGATGACAAACCTTGGTTATTTAGGAGAGAAAAAAAGTCTCCCCCTCAAACCAATCATGGATCAATTAAACGATTTTTAATAGGAAGCAATGTAAAACACGAAAATGAACAATGAATCATAAAAATATCATATCATATATATATGGAAACGAAACCTCACATGTACAAACAAGATGGATATGACTATGATGACAATGACATTCATGAGGGTCTCTTAGATCCTATAAATTTCTCCTCCTTTGGCAACATAAAAAAGAAATGGAGGGGGATCTCTAGATAGTCTCAAGGCTGAGGGGGTGGAGGAGGAAACACAGAGCGGAGGTAAGCCATCATCTTGTCATGCTGACTCGCCTGACAACTCTCAATACGATCAATGCTCTGCCGGAGATGCTCGAATGTAGCCTGCTACTGATCCATACGCTCCTCTATGCGCTCAAATCGCTGCTAGAAGTGATCAAATATAGAAGTGACTCTAGTCTTATACTGATCCATGTGCTCTTCCATAGAGTAGAAGCGAGAGTCATGGACTAAAGCAAGCTCATCCATACGAGTCCCAAGGGAGCTGATCTGAGATGAAACATCCATCTAAGGTGCATGATCAGGAACATGAGGTGCCTGAGATGGTAGCTCGGTAAATGATGGCTGAGATGATGGTCTTGCTGTGAAAGACGACTCAGTCATCATAGGCTCTGAGAAGGTAGCCTCAATATGAATGCCCTTTGACTGAGGTGGAGGCGGAATGTCAAGCTCGGGCCCTCTCTGCTCAAAGTCCCTCTGAGGGTCTAACCCATCCTCCATCTCTCTGATCTCAGCCTCCTTCTCTGCTCCGAGATGCATCTGATCCTGTCCCTGGGCCTGTCGCTCAACTTTCCTAACCCAGGAGCCATTGGGTGCCTTCTCAAACTTCATGCGCCCCAAAGACTGCTCATCATACGTGTCATAGCTAGTAAGGGCCTCAAAATCCGTCTCTCTACTCAAGTCGACCCCGACATCCTTGAATACTCGGGTAAGGAAGCGGCCGTAGGGGAGTACTCGTGTCGTGCTCTCAATGTAGGAGATAATATGCATCATAATCAGATATCCCACGTGAATCCGTCTCCCGGTGAGGATCGAGTCCACAATAAATGCCTCAAGGTAGGAGACCTTGTCTCGATGTCCTCCACATGGCAATAAAATGGAGCATATCATGTGGTGAAGGACTCGGCTGGGCACTGTCAGGCTGTGTGCCAATGGTTTGCCTATTCCCTGGGCATCTGTGAGTCCGCACAACCTCTGAACAACCTCTCTAGGCTTGAATCCCGGCACAGTGGGCCACGCCTTGGCCTCATACACTCGGAGTCCAACTGAAGGGATGTCGAGAATGCGGCAGATACTCTCGGGACTCAATCTGATCTTAACTCTCCTCATAGTAGACAATACGGGTCCTCCAAGCCCATAGGTCGCCCGGGTATAAAAAGCCCGCACCAGAGTTAGGAAGATCGACTCAAAAATCGTCACAACTGGCAGCCATCCCATTCGACCGAATAGTCCCTCAAACCCGAAGTGTTGAAGTTGGGAGAAATTGACACTTCTCCCTGGGACGACTTTCATCTGGGCGAATTTTTGCTTGTAGCGCTGATAGTCTTCAATCGAACTGAAGAGGGTCGTGTCATACCTCACCTTTCGGCGAGCCTCCGTCTGCTCGAGCTGAGATGGTTCAGCAGGGCACTTGTCCTGAGCCCTGGAGGTGTCCGTCTCTCGCCTAGGAGCCATCCAACGAACTGAAGGGAGAAGGAGAAGGCCAAAATGAGAATGAAAACAAATAGGAAGGAGCAACCACCAACCCGAAGCCCTAGGTGCACGGAGATGAAGCTGAATAGACCCTGAGGCGCGCAGTGCAGACAGAAGACACTCCCAAAAGCTGAAACCCTGGGTTTCAAATCAAAACCCTAGCTCAAATGCGTCTCAAAATCCACTCAAAGCCTTCAATCAGTCCAAAATCCAACCCAAAATGGCCTTTGGAAGCAGGTATGTGAAGGGGCGTCAAGCTATGGAGGAGAATAGGTGAGAAATGAAGCGCGGGGGGAGGGGTCTTTTAAATTCCCAAGCCTAACGAACTGGTCGACCGCCTGGTCAACAGTCAATTTTTCCAAATTTTGTTGCATTTTCTTGTCTCGTGATCCCCCCTGCCCTTTTAAGTTGAAATCCCCAATTTTTGATGTCCAATGCCACGAGAATTTTGATTTTTGGTCAAAATTTGACCTCTTTCCTAGGATTATTTCTATATGATGCATATGATATGAATTTCACGCAATCATAGGGTATATTCAAGTGTAATATCAACAAGAATTCATCAAGCAATCATTTGATCATAAAGAAATCACCCCTAGTTGTCTTCTAATATCAACAAATTGCTCTTTACTTAGGGGTTTTGTAAAAATATCGGCAAGTTGATCTTTTGTGCTTACAAATTCAAGTGTAATGTCACCTTTTTGTGCATGGTCTCTAAGAAAATGATGTCTTCTCTCTATATGCTTAGTCCTAGAGTGTTGTACTGGATTTTTTGAAATGTTTATGGCACTAATGTTATCACATTTTATAGGAACATGCTCAAAAATCAAATTGAAATCACTAAGTGTTTGTTTCATGCAAAGGATTGTGCCCAACATAAACCGGCTGCTTCCGCCGTAGACAAAGCTACCAAATTTTGCTTCTTACTATGCCATGAAACAAGTGAGTGTCCTAGGAAATGATAAGTGCTACTAGTGCTTTTCCTCTTAACTTTACAACCGAGTATCCAATTAATTCAAAGTTATCACCCTTAGGATACCATAGACCTATGTCCATAGTCCCTTTTAAATATCTAAGAATTCATTTTACAGCACTTAAATGACATTCCTTAGGACAAGATTGAAATCTAGCACACAAGCATACACTATACATGATGTCAGGTCTACTAGCGGTCAAATATAGCAAAGAACCTATCATGCCTCTATACATAGTTGAGTTGACAGGCTTACCTTTCTCATCCATGTCAAGCTTGATGGATGAACTCATTGGAGTCTTCATTGTTTTGGCTTCCTCCATATTGAACCTTTTGAGGAGATCTCTTATATACTTTGCTTGATTGATGAAGGTTCCTTCCTTTAGTTGCTTGATTTGAAGTCCAAGGAAGAAGTTAAGTTCTCCCATCATACTCATTTCGAACTCACTATGCATGCATTTAGAGAATTCTTCACAAAGAGAGACATTAGTAGCTCCAAAAATGATATCATCAATGTATATTTGTACTAAGAGCATGTCATTTTCTTTGGTTTTTATGAAAAGAGTTGTGTCAATTTTTCCCATTTTAAAACCTTTTTTCAAAAGAAATTTACTCAATCTTTCATACCATGCTCTAGGTGCTTGTTTCAAACCATAAAGTGCCTTTTTAAGTCTAAAAACATGATTAGGAAAGTTAAAACTTTGAAAACTGGGTGGTTGTTCAACATATACCTCTTCATTTATAAAGCCATTTAAGAAGGCACTTTTCACATCCATTTGATATAAAACAAAGTTTTTAAAACATGCAAAGACAAGTAGCATCCTAATGGCTTCCAATCTAGCTACGGGAGCAAAGGTTTCTTCATAATTTATCCCTTCTTCTTGATTAAAACCTTGGGCTACCAATCTTATTTTTTTCCTTATAGTTATGCCATTTTCATCCGTTTTGTTTCTAAAGACCCATCTAGTTCCAATAACACTTTGATTTTGAGGTCTTGGCACTAATTCCCATACTTCACTTCTTTCAAATTGGTTTAACTCTTCTTGCATGACCATCATCCAATTTTCATCAACTAGAGCATCTTTTATATTTTTAGGTTCAATTTGAGAGATAAAAGCAAGATTATTGCAAATATTTCTAAGAGATGATCTAGTTCTTACTCCACTAGATGGATTACCTATAATTTGATCTTGTGGGTGGTTGATGACAAACTTCCAATCTTTAGAGAGATCTTGGCTTGATTCACCTTACACTTGTTGAGGAGGAGGTAGTGCCAAAGGTGATTCTTCTTTCTTGGATCCTCTAAAACTTCTTTTTGTTGCCTTCTATCTTCAATTTGTAATTTTCCCATGGAGGTCTCCAAGTCTAAATCATCATTAAAGCTCTCTCTTTCTTGGAGAGAATTGTTAGATTCATAAAAAATAACATGGATGGACTCCTCAACAACCATGGTTCTTTTGTTAAAATCTCTAAAGGCTTTACTTGAAGTTGAGTAACCAAGAAAAATTCCAACATCCCATTTTGCATCAAATTTTCCAAGATTGTCTTTGGTGTTTAATATAAAGTATTTGCACCCAAAGACTTTGAAATAGTTAATGTTGGGTTTCTTGTTTTTCCAAAGCTCATAGGGAGTTTTCTTAAGAATAGGCCTTAATAAATTCTATTTAAAACATAACAAGAAGTGTTAACCACTTCGGCCCAAAAGTATTTTGGTAAATTGTTTTCATTTAGCATGGTTCTAGCCATTTCTTGAAGAGTTCTATTTTTCCTTTCAACTACCCCATTTTGTTGAGGAGTTCTAGGAGCCGAAAAATTGTGGTTAATACCATGCTCATTGCAATAGTCTTCAAAATCAATATTTTCAAATTCTCTCCCATGATCACTTCTTATACAAGTAATTGTAAAACCTTTTTCATTTTGAACCTTGTGGCAAAACTTTGAAAACTCATAAAAGGCTTCATTCTTTTGACTTAAAAATAAGACCCAAGTGTATCTAGAGAAGTCATCTACAATAACAAAAGCATAAGATTTTCTTCCAAGGCTTGGTGTCCTAAAGGGACCAAATAAATCCATATGCAACAATTCAAGAGGTCTAGTTGTTGAAATGAAATTTTTGTTTTTATAAGAGTTTTTGATTTGCTTTCCCATTTGACAAGTTTCACAAACTTTGTCTTTTTGAAAATTTATTTTGGGAAGGCCTCTAACAAGTTCATCTTTGTTGAGTTGGGAAATGAGGTCCATGTTAGCATGTCCCAACCTCCTATGCCATAACCAACTTTGATCATGCATGCTTGAAAAGCATCTATCATGGCCATCATATTTTGAAATATTTATTGCATAAACATTATCACATATATGGCCCATGAAGATGGTTTTATCGTTTTGAATATATTTGATGATGCTATGAGATGCTTCAAAAATCACTTTAAAACCTTTGTCACAAAGTTGGCTTATGCTCAAAAGATTATGTTTTAAACCATCCACTAATAAAACACTTTCAATAAGAGAGGATGTACCATTACCAATGTTGCCTTGACCAATGATCCTTCCTTTTGAATTGTCTCCAAAGGTAACGTATCCTCCCTTCTCTTTGTAAGGAAAGCAAACTTGGATTCATCCCCATCATGTGTCTTGAGCATCCACTATCCAAGAACCACTTATCCTTCTTTGATCCTAAAAATAAAATTTAAGTTGATTTAGGTACCCATATTTTTTTGGGTCCTTGAGGGTTAGTGACATTGGATTTTTCAACCCAAACCATTTTAGCTTTAGCATTTGAAGTCTTTTGAGAACCATTTCTTAAGGGACATGTACTACTAATGTGCCCTCCACTTCCACAAAATTTGCAAGTGGTGGAAGGACTTGCACTTGCGGATTCTTTTACAAAGTAGTTTTTAAAATACTTTTGATTTTTTGATGATTTGAATCCTAGCCCTTGTTTGTCAAAGACACATTTTTGGCTAGCTAAGATCATTTCAAAAGATTTTTGTCCACAAGAGAAAATTGAAAGAAAGGAGGTTAACATTCATTTTTCTTTTTCAAAATCTCATTTTCACTCCTCAAAATCTCATTTTCTTTTTCAAGATGAGTTTTAGATATTTCAACAATTGAAAATTTTTCTTTCACTTCTTCAAGTTCCTTTTCAAGTTCTTGAATTTTCTTTTTAAGAGAATTATTTTTCAAACTAAGTTTTTCAAAATCCTCATATAATTATTCAAAAACATCATGCATATCTTCATCACTAAAGTTAGAGTTTACCTCATCTAGATCATCTATTACCATGAAGCACATGTTTGCCACTTCCTTCTCATTTTCTTCTTCGAAGGATTCTTCACTTTCACTCCAAGTGGCTATCATTGCCTTCTTCATTCTTCTCTTGGCTTCACTCTTGTAGAGAGGACAATCATATTTGATGTGTCCCAATTTTTTGCACTTGAAGCATGTCAAATCTCTTTTCTCTTCCCATTTCTCCTTGTCACCAAGGGATGAAGATTCCTTTTTAGAAGGATCCCTTATAGAGGTGAATTGCCTTCCTCTAAACCTTTCACCTCTCATATATTTGTTGAGTTTTCTTATGATGAGGGCTAGATCATCATCTTCATCACTTGGCTTTTCTTCTTCAACATCTTCTTCTTTCTTGGTTGTAGCTTTGAGGGCTATGCTCTTCTTCCTTTTGTCTTCACCCTCTTGTAGCTTCTTTGTCAAATTGATCTCATATGTCATGACCCTATGAGCTCTTCCATAGGTAGCTTAGTCAAGTTTTTTGCTTCTTGAATTGCAGTGACCTTGGTATGCCACTTTGATGGGAGAGCTCTCAATATCTTCATCACCTTCTCGGATTCCTTGTAGGTTTTTCCCAAAGCTTCAAGACCATTGACAATGTCAGTGAACCTAGTAATCATCTCAACAATAGTCTCAATTTCTTTCATTGAAAACAATTCATAGTTATGAACAAGTAAATTGATTTTTGATTCTTTCACTTGATTAGTTCCTTCATGAATCAAGCAACCTCCAAATTTCTTTAGCCGATTTGCATTGACATATTCTATTATATTCATTTCTATCCATAACACATTGCAAAGTAAAAACAACTTTAGCATTTAATTGAAAGTTTCTTATATCAAGCTCATTCCATTCTTGCTTGGGTTTTAGAACCAAAACTCCATCAACTAGTTTAGTGGGAAAAGTTGGACCATCTTCAATGACATCCCATACATCTAAATCAGTAGATTGCAAATACCAAGCATTCTAGTTTTCCAATAGGGATAGTCAGTTCCCGTAAAGAATAGAACTCTATGTTTTGAAAAATTTTCAGCTTGGGATGAGCTTGATGGAATAGCCATTTCCTTTTAGACGATTAAGTCTTAAAGAAAGGTCTAGCTTTGATACCAATTGAGAAAACGAAGGCTATGCTTAGTTAAGAAAAACACCCAAAAGCGGGGGGGGGGGGGGGGTGAATTGGGTTTTCGAAATCTTTTCAATCACAACAAATTTAAACAAAATATAAGCAAAGTAAAGAGATAGAGTTTAGAGAATTCAAACTCGGGTTTATAGTGGTTCGACACTTCCTTACCTACGTCCACTCTCCTCAACCTCCTAACCGAGTGAGGTTTCTACTAACTTGAAGTTTCAACCAAGCTTCCAATCTTCTTACACTTGGATTCCGGTTCCAATGGGCTCTTACACAACTTCTTCAAGATTCAACCCTCTTGAAGGCTTTAACACTCAGATTTTTACAAGATATAATCCCTCAACCTAGCTTAAGGATAGCTCAAATACAGGACAAAGCTAGGATGACACACAAGAGTGCACTAAAGGATATGCAAGTGGTGATTTAATGCACTATGAAAGAAAAGAGAGCTTTTTGATAAAAAACAGGTAGGTAGGCTATTGAATGCAAGTGTTCTCTTGTCAATAAATGAAGTGGAGCTCTCAATTTATAGGTTTCCAAGTTTGGGAGTCAAAACAGAAAAAGGTAACCTCGTTCGGTCGAGCTAGGGGTCGACTGGTTCACTAGCCATTGGAGCATTTAATGCATGACATGTTACTATGGCCTTAACCGGACCTCGATCGGTAAGAGAAACACCTCGACCAGGAAGAGAAGACTACTGGGAGAGAGAGAAGGTTTTTGACCTCCCTCGACTGGACGACCACAACCGGTTGACCGGTTCCTCAACCGGTTGAGCCGGTTGGCCATAGCCTTGACTGGTTGAGCCTTTTTGGCCCGAAAACCTATTTTTTTGATTCCTTTCTTTTCTAACACTTAAGCAAGGTCTTTAGGTAATTATTAAGCCAATTATAAAACATTTTGCTTAAGGTACATTAGTTAGACACTCGGGTTTTAATGAAATCGAAGTTTTAAAGAATAAACCGAGTTTTCTAAGATGCATGAAACTTATGAAAATCCTAAGTGCACTCATGCATTCGTCTTACATTAGTTTTCTATTATCATAAGTCTTCCAAGCATCTCGATCTTGTATCCATTTGGTCCTTTGATGAATTTTCGAGTTTATACCTGAGATTCTTAAACATTTAAACCAATTAGTCACTTAACCATGGTTTGTTATCATAAAAAACCGATTAGGAGAACCATTGGGCTAACACTTTCTATTCCAAATTCCTTTTTTTTTTCATTCTTGGTTTTCCCATACTTTTCTTAAAAATAGAACCCCCATATCAGGCTTCTCAATGTCTCATCTTATATTCTACTCTCTCTTTACTCTTGTAATCTTCCAATTTTTTCCATCTCGATGGTCTTTCTCCACTTCCCCACCAAAAGTCTTTAATTTAAAAAAAATATGGTCTTTGCCTCATTCCCAATGTGGGTTGCTGCTCCCACATCCTCAAAACTCCTTTTTCCAACGTGGGTTACTGCTCCCACTTCCCTCAAAACTCCTAAATCTCCCTTTTCCTCAAGATAATTAAACACAATTGGTAAAAAAAAAAAAAAAAAAAATCTCGCATCCATGTATAGTTTACAAAATTATCATACTAAATAACATTATTCTTCAAGAATATTAAATTAAAGAAAAAAAATGAAATTGTTAAATTAAATAAGAACATTTTACAAAATCATTGAATTAAATCAAAATGTGTTACAAAACTATTAAATAAATAAAAGCATTTTTCAAAAGTATTAGTTTCAATAATTTTTGTTAACATTATTAAATTAAATAAAAGTATTTTTTTTTTCTAAAAGTATTCTAATTAAGAAAAAGAAATTTATGAAATTATTTAGACTAAAAATGAGCATTTTACAAAATTATTAAATTAAATCAAAGAATTTTACAAAACTATTAAAATGTGTTACAAAACTATTAAATAAATAAAAGCATTCTTCAAAAGTATTAATTTCAATAATTTTTTAACATTATTAAATTAAATAAATTTTTTTTTTCTAAAAGTATTCTAATTAAAGAAAAGCAATTTATAAAATTATTTAGACTAAAAAGGAGCATTTTACAAAATTATTAAATTAAATCAAAGAATTTTACAAAACTATTAAATTAAATAAAAATAATACCAAAAACAATCATGCAAGCCATGCAAAACAAGTCATGCGAGCCATGCGAGCCATGGAAGCCATACGAGCCTTGCAAGACATGCCTAAAAGGTGACCTAGGCGGGTTAGGTAAAAACTAACTAGGCCCAAGTGGGTCAAGTGTGTCTAAGTGAGCCTAAATGTGCTCAAATGGGCCTAGGTGGTCATGGTGTGCCTAAAATGGGTCAAGGTGTTCCTAAATAGGCCCAAACAAGCTGAAAAGTTCCTAAGTGACTCAGGGTGAGTTTGTGTAAGTTAGAAGGTGCCAAGGTGAACTTAAACAAGCCTATATGAACCAGAATGGGTCTAGGTGAACCTAAGTGGGATCTAACCTAAGGATGAAGGGTGGCCAAGGTCACAATATGGGTTCGAATGAGTCTTTCAACAAAGAGTCCTTGAAGGTGGCTCAAAAAATGAAACTATATAAGTGTCGATGGGCCACCAAAGGATGACAATGAGTAAAGAGAGAAATATAGGAAGACACCTAGTGTCACATGTGTTAAGAGGACAAAATAGAGGGTCTACACAAAGTGTTAAGATATTTTTCATTGAGATCAAGAATGCAAAGAATGTATAGGTTTGTATTTTATTTTATATTATTTTTTGTAGTCATATAAATATAAATTTTTACACACTACAATATGAGTGAATTACTTTGTTTTATGTAGTGTACCATGGGTTGCAAAAAACATAACTTGGCATTTAACTAGAAGAATGCCACCAGGAAAGAAGGGGCATCTTGTTGATTCAAATGCATGGAAACATATTGATGATATGTACAAAGATTTCTCTAAAGAGCCTCGAAATGTTTGACTAGGACTAGCTACTGATGGATTTAATCCTTTTGGATGATATAACACTTTTTACATTGTTTGGCTTGTTATGTGTGTAGTGTATAATCTTCCACAAAATTTATGCATGAAACCTCAATTTTCAATGCTAACATTGCTTATCGGGTCCTCGAGAACTAGGAAAAGACATTGATGTTTACTTACAAGCATTAGTTGATGAGTTGCAAGATCTTTGGTATAAAGGGGTAAGGATATTTGATTCACATAGTGACAACAGTTTGAATATGCATGCTATTTTGTTATGGACTATAAACGATTTCTTAGCATATGGAGTCTTATCTGGATCTAAGACAAAGGGAAAATTTTGTTGTCTTTGTTATGGTCCAAATACTAATTCTTTAAAACTTCCAAATGGAAAAAACATGTCTATATGGGTCATAGGCAATGGTTGCCACTTTCAGATGAATTAAGAAATGATACAAGTGTAAGCACATTTAATAAAAAAGATGAGTATTGATGACAACCCATTGGTTTGATTGGGAAAGAAGTAAAAGAAATAAAAACTAATTTGGAAGTACAATGGAGAAAGAAGACGAAAAAGACACAAAGATATACTTAAGAGGCAAAAGAAAATGATGATGGTGATAGGTTAGCGTGCTTCTCCAAGAGATCTATACTATACAATCTTTAATATTGGAAATACATTCCTATGCGACGCAATTTAGATGTTATGCATATTGAGAAAAATGTATGTGAAATCCTTATTGCATTGATGTTAAACATTAAAGGGAAAACGAAGAATGATGCTAATGCATGAAGAGACTTGAAACATTTTAAAACTAAAGAGTGGTTGTGGTTGAGGAAGCAAAATGACAAGGAAATTCAAATACCTGGACGATATTGGTTTAAAAAAATAGGAAAAACAATTATTCCTGAAGGTATTGCATGATTTAGAAGTTCCTTTTGGATTTAGTACTAATTGGAGTGACATTGTTAAAGAAAGTATAGATTTGAATAACATGAAATCTCATGATTACCATATTCTAATGCATCATTTACTCCCAATATTGATTCAACATGTGTTTAAGGATCAAAAGGAAATTCAAAAAATAATAATAAGTTTTTGCATTTTCTTCAATGCATTATGCTCAAAAGTCATAGATCTTGAAACACTTGTTGCACTATAAAGGAGCATGGTAAGGACATTATGTGAAATGAAGAAGATTTTCCTTCATTTGATATTTGTTATCATGATGCATTTGCCAATCTATTTAGCTTATGAGGTTCGTGTATGTGGTCTTGTACGCTATTGATGGATGTATCCTTTTGAAAGGTGCACTTTGAGCATTATCAAATATTTACTACTTTTATATTTTCAATTTATGAGTCTGTTTTTATTTTACTTGTTAAATGTATCTTTAATATACTGTTGATATTCAAAGGCTGATGAAAACATTCAAGGACTATGTTGTTAACAAGGCATGACCTGAAGGTTGTATAGCAGAAAGGTATATCCAAGAGGAGACACTAACATATTTCACTGAATATAAAGCTGGAAGCAATGTAACCCTTTCCCAAAAACTTGAAAGGGTATTTGATGGATCCAACCTATTTCAACTAAATTTGTTTGATGATAATGACAATAATTTAATTGGTCCTAATAGTGGACCAATTGGCTTCGGTCCAGAATTTGTCATTGAGGGTGTTGAGTATGAACAAGCTCGTAGATGGGTAGTGAAAAGTCATCCATTGTATGAGTCATGGAGAAGGTATGTAGTACATTAATATTATATGTATATATGTGTTTGTGTGTGTGTTTTGAATCCTTATTTAATAATTGGATTAAATTTAGAAATAAATCATTTATACTTCTTTATGGTTAGGAAGCATGAACATATGCTACAACAACACAAAACATCTTTAAGGAAGAAGTCGGGGTACTACAAGGTACCTATCAAAAAGACATTTTTACCTTGGTTAAGTCAATGGTATTTTATTAAAGATCATTTGGAAAAATATGGAATGAAAGTATAGAATGCTATTTTATATAATTTAGTAAATATGTCACTTATGTTAAATGTTTACAACTAGAGTTCACAACATCAGAAAATGCTAATTACAAGGACATTGTAAGAGGACCTACACCTTTCGCTGTACAGTACAAGAAATATTGTATCAATGGATTCCTCTTCATCACCAAAGAACATGAGTCAAGTAGAAGATATCAAAATAGTGGGATTTGTATAGATTCAATGACCACATTTCGTTCAAGTTCTAAGGATGAATCTTCAATTGATGAAGCTATAATATACCATGGGGTTTTTAAGGACATCATCCAATTGGAGTACCATGAGGGATTCAAACTTGTGTTATTCAAGTGTGATTGGGTTAAGGTGACACAAAATGGTATACATGTTGATGAGGAATCAAATCTTAGATGGTAAATCTATCTAATATGATTAGCTTTGATCTATTAGATGATGAGCCATTCATTCTTGCAAAGCATGCTAGACAAGTTTTCTACTCAAAGGATCCAAAAGTTCATAATTGGCATATAGTTCTAGATGTTCCACCAAATATTTATGTTAAGGATGAGCCATGGTTGTCAACAAAGCCACCAGATGTTACTATTTTGAATATAGAATCTAGTAGTGTTACACATTTCATTGAAGACGAGTTGATATATGATAATAGTAGTGATATTGGTGTGGTTGTTGAAAAAGTCAAAAAAAGAAAGAGTAAAAAGACGTTAAAGAGGTATTACTATTTTATTCTTTTTTATTATATATTTTAAATTGCATAAGCTAATAAATGATATTTTATATTTTCTAATATCTCAATGATTCTTCTAATTGTGTAACCTTAGTATATATAATATTTTCATATGTGATTTTTATGTATATAGGTGGATTTTTTTATATTATGGACTCCCTTCTTACATTACTACTGTAGGGTAGTGATCTCGATAAGATTATTCAATTTTTTTTTTTTTTTTTTATCTTTTCCAAGTGAAAAAAATTAATTTATAAAATGTTTTTCTTTTTTCATGTAAAAAATGTTCTCAATTCGACAATATCATGCATAAAGAAGAAAAGAGGTCTATCTTGTGGCCCAAGTAAGCTTCCTGATGGAAAAAAACGTAAAGTGAGTAATAATGAATATGGGCAACCAAACTTTGGTGATGAGGAAAGCTTTAGTAACTTCTAATGGAATCATGGCAAGAACACACATCCCAAATATCTATCAAGGCTTTCAGGATGTGCCACATTCATTTATAGATAGAGTAATAAAAAATTTGGAGGTAATTATTCATGCATCGATCAAGAGTTACTTGCAATGGTATTTTTATATCCTTAATTTTCATATTTTGGTGTTGTAACCAATTTGTAGGAATCTTATGATTTGGAATATATCTTTTTTGCGTATTTGAAAGATCGAATCAATCAATGTTGGAAGAGTTACAAAAATACTGTATATCTGAAGTATGTCAAGGGTAATGATCTACAAAGAGCAAAGAAAGAACCTTCTCCATATTTTGTCAATCTAGAAGAATGGCACCAATTTGTAGACATTTGCAATTCTAAGAAATTTAAGGTATATTTAAAGTAGCTCATGTTATAGTTTTTCTTCTATAAAAGTACAATTTTTTTTAATAGGATTAATGCAGTCTATGAGTGCTCGCAATTCAATTAATAGAAGTAAACAAGTATGCTTATCTACATTAGGTAGACGAAGTATGGCCCTTGTTCAACATGAGTTGGTAGTTGATTATGCTTAATTCTAATTTAATTATTTTTATTTTTGTTTGTCTCAATGTATTCATGCATTTGACTTTGTTGCACCTGTTACACACCTCAACATTTTATAGGCAAAAAAAACGAAATTGTGCAAGTGATGTACAAGTGGGTAGAGCTAAGGTATTTATTAAAGCCCATACCAAAAAAACATGGTAATAGCCAATGCCCCAAAATTGTGGTAAGTGGTCCAATCCCCAATATTTTTGTGTATAACCATAATTTTATTTACAATCTTATTTTCATATTGTTAACTAATTTTCTCATTTCATAGAAAAAAATTCAAGAAATTGAAAGCTCAAATCCACAATCTAAACTTACAAGTGTGAATGATGCCTTTGCATAGACACATAGTGTTTGTTTACACATTAATTTGTTTCAACTATATGATAACCTATAATTATATTCATGTTTATAAGCTCTTAGGAAAGAGGGTAAGGGGCATGTTCTTAGATTAGGTAGTGGGGTTTGCATGTTTGTTTTAAAGAATACGGATCATTTATTGAAGAAAAATTAGAAGCTTGAAGAAGAGAACAAGCCTAACACATATGATATTGAAAAGCTCAAAACTCAAGTTCAAATGTTGAATAATATAGTTCATGATATGGTAATTTCAATATTCTTTTGTTGTTGTTGATTAATTAATGTTATAATTTCAATACAATTCATGAGTTGATACCATGTGTTTTAATCATCCAGAAAATGTCACAAAACATGTCCCAAGATACACCACAATCATAAAGGCCTATACAACATGGTACTTCATCACATCAAGCTCATTCGGTATGATACAATTTTTAGAATTTATAGTATATAAACAACACACTTGATTCCTTATTTTTGTTTAAAGCCAATAACTTGTATTTTTACATACATGTAGATTCCCAATACAGATATTGAACATCATTGTAAGTTGTATGGATTTCCTCTTCGTGGAACAATTGCTGATGGTGAAGTGATTTCCATTGATTCCTCAACCATTATCCACAATTCTATCTTAGGAGCAGACAACTACAAGATTGCTTTGACACATGTGATAGAAAGTGCTACAATGTTGTTTAATTTGGATGGGTACCATCAAACAATGGGAGAAGTGGGCATAGGTGGATTTGTTACCCAACCTAGAGCATTTTTATAGATTGTTTAATTATTCTACACTGTGAGGTAAACTACTCTTAGTTTTTATTTTTCTTTTTTCATTTAAGAAAAATATTCATTGTGATTCGATATAAATTGGTTGTTCAATTTAATTGCATGCAATCTTGATCATACACTTTAGATTTGGGTTGAAGAAATAAAGAAATAAGTTTAAGTGTAATTATGGGGAAAAAAAACCTTCATTTGATAAAATTAAAAAAAAAAGAAAAAAAATATATGGATTGGTTTTATTTTATTTATAATGGTTATACAAGAATTTTATTCATTTAAACTAATGTTAAGATTTATTTTATATCACAGGTGCTACATGGAAAGATGTTGAGGACAAAGAAGATTTATAAAGGAATAAATGTAGCCTTTTAAATTTGCGTTTTGAAACCTTGTGGATTGAAATAAACATTTTATGGTGGAAAAGACAATTGTTGAATTTTATATTAATTTTTAAGGATGTTATTTAAAGATTATAACTTTTTTCTTGTTTGTGTATACTATATACAAAGTTAAATTTCTAGTATTTTTCAATTAGTTAATACCATTTAATTACTTTGAAGTGATATTTATTAATTTATATGGAATTGTTTTTATTACTTTTAAGATGTATTCATTAGTGGTTTAATGACTTAAACTTTTTTATTCTTAATTTGTGCCGACTAATTTAGTATGTTGGTAAGAGTGACAGTTTGGTAATGTTGCTAAGTTCGTCATTAAAAATCTTTTACTATTTATATTTTCCAACCAACTTAATTCGTTGGTAATAGCGATGACTTCCCAACCAACGTAATTCATTGGTAATAGCAACAATTTCCCAACCAACTTAACCTGTTGGTAATAGCAACGGTTGGAATCCATTGGATAGTTAGTCGCTAAATTTTTTTTATTGGCGACGGAAAATTCCCATCGATAGACTTTTGCCAACACATCTTTCACCAAGTACCATGCATTGAGATTATTGGTTGGTAAATGCTTATTTCGACGATATATATTAGTCGAGAAAAGTAAAATTTCTTGTAGTGTTTAACCTATGTATTCTTATTGTCTTTGGGAGCACAAGTTCAAACCTATATGAATAAAACAAAATTTTGAAAACCAACAAAGGAGAATGCAACTTAGATTGAAAGGAGTTGCATAATTTCTAGAGAAAATGTGTTCTTTGCTTAAACCTAGAATGAATGTTTTTCTAAAGCCTTTTATTGGTTTAAATACTTTTGAAAATGATTTTAGAGGAAGTAAGAGGAACCAAGTGATTTAATAAATCCCAATCTAGACAAAAAAGGTATTTTTGATTTCTTTCTTAAAAGAAATTGAAAACAAGAAAATGTCTACTTGGATCACCTTTTTGTCTACCTTTCATTTGGGTTCAAGGAGCCAAATTCATGAAATAGAAAAATTCATTTTAAAACTTTTTTCAAATATGCATACTGAATAAAATTGGTTGCATGAATTTTGGAAAATTGACATTTCTTTACCTAATTAATCAAGGATTAATTTTAAAATGAAGTTAGAAGATAAATTTGACTATATATAAAAAAATTGAAAACAGTTTAAAAAAAAATAATATTAAAACACATAGAATCTCAAATACAAACTATCAAGAAAGAGTGTAAGTGTGTATATGTGAATTCTCTAGTGTACTAAGGTGTAACTCAAGTGTCTAAAATATTAAACTAATGTGTAGCTGCATTTAAAACTAATTGTGTCTTAATTTGGGTCTTTAATTATGATACAAAGGTGTCCTAAGTGTGTCCCTAATGAAGCCTAGACAAGTAATCGTCTATTAGTGTCAAACATATGGGAATTGTGATAGGTAAGCCAAAAACTTGCACTAGTCGAGAACAAAAAAATAAAAAATAAAAAATCAAGGAGGCATGAAACCTAATTAATACATTTATTCAAAGCCAATTGTTATACATTTTTCCAATGACAATCAACAAAATTAACTAAATCTCAATCATAATTTATCAAACAATCAACATTCAATCAAACAAATTTCTAAGGCTATGTTTGGTTCCTAGAAAGTACTAAGAAAAGAAAAAAAATACTAAGAAAAATGATTTTCTTCTGTTTGGTTTCATTATGAAAAATATCAAAGAAAATCAAATATAATTAAGATTAGTTAGAAATTTATGCATATTAAAATCATTTAATCTTTATATAATTAAAGAAAATAAGTAAAACGAGTTTAAAGAAGCATATAAAAATAATTTATTAACTTTGAATCTATTTTTTATTTTCTTTCACTTTTTTTTTTTCCACTTTTCATTCTTATTTTCTTTCCCTTATATTTTTCCTCAAAATTTTCGAGAACCAAACATAGCCTAAATGTCAAATCTAACAACACTCATGTGTGGCCCGATTAGTCCACACCCAACCTATTCTAATGTATTTAAAAGAAAATAATGAGATCAAAAGAAATAAATAAAGAAGAAGATAAGAAAAATTAAATCAGAATTAGGACAATTAGACAATTCATCTCAAGGTGTCCAAAATTCGATTAATGCCTTGATGTTCTCCAAGTTGTGTTCGACTCATCTCTGCTATGCAACCCATTAAGTCTTGATTTCTATTTAATTTCTAGCCATTGAAATCCCCTATATGCAGATACTTAAACTTTGAATACTAATCATACATTATAGCATTAATTCATCTCATGCATTGTGGTCACTTTAAGCCATTACACGATTGCCACTTTTGGCCATTAAATTCTCCATGTTTCAGCTGCACAAAGCTCCATTAACGACTGCATGTTCAACCATTAAAATAAGCCTCTTATACCTCCATTAACAGCTGCATGTTCAGCTATTAAAATTCAGCCTAATTCTCCATTAAGGCCACACCTAAATCCTGAATAATTTCACTAGAATTTCAGCTATCAACTTTCATCTATGCAACCTTCAAATTTATTAAAATTCAGTTATATTTCCACTTGAATTAAAGCACACTTTTAGCCATAATTTTCAGCTTACCTATCAATGGTCCTTCACTAAATTTTCAGCACATTTCATTGTGAATTTTCAGTCATGAAAAAGCTTCTATCCACAGCCACAAATTCAACCGTGAGATTGAACACACCTATGCAGCCTTACATCCTCATTTGTCCTCCAAAAACTCACTCCATTGACATTTGAGCCACAAACTTCACACATGTTGCCAATTTCTCCATTAAAACTCACCAATGCAGCATGAATTTCACCCTTAACTCTCCATGTCCAACCTTGAATTCTAGCCAATTACATCATTTAAAATCTTAGCAAACCTCCACTTAAATTTCAGCCATGATTTTCATTAAAATTTTAGCAAATAATTACTTGAATTTTCATAATATTCAGCCACCACATTCAGCAAACATAGCCATTAAAATTCAGTCATGAATAATCTGTTAATGCAACCACTTTTCTCCATTATTTCTCTACAAAATTCAACCATAGAAATTCACATATATACAAGGCCACCATTTCCATAATTTTCCACAAAAAATTCAGTCATGACAATTCACATATACATGACCACTATCTCATGGTGAAAGCTATTCTAATTGATTGATGAACTCTAAAAACTTTAAATATCAAAGCATTTACTTCCATGACTAGCCACATATTCATATTTCTTTGATTTATTTAAGATTTTTTTAAACAACTAAAACATCAAAGCACTAACTCATGCACATAGCTACACATTCACATTTCTTTGATTCATTTAAGATTTTTTTAAAAAAAAACTGAACATCAAAGCACCAATTCATGCGCACACAACCACACATTCATGTTTCTTTGATTCATTTAAGATTAAAAAATTCATTAACACCAAAGCATTGCTAACCTCAACACAATTGTACCCGAGCTCCTCGAAATTTGATGGTATTTGATGTATCCAAAGGTGTAGCCTTTGCTTTCGATATGCGGTTGTATGTTGCGTTCTAGCCATGGAGACTTTCTTCAGTGCATCTCCTCGTTGAATGACATCAATGGCAGCGTCTAGTATGTGGTGTGCATCCATAAAATTTCCCGAGGAAAGTCCGATCTGCTGGTAGTTTATTTTCCTCCCAAAATTTGGTAATGCTCATCCAAATATTTGATGTCTCTCAACTCAAACCGAATGTGTCCAATAAGCCCAAAAAATCTAATACTCTCCATCATCCTCAGACTTACCATTCATCAAATGTGCCTACACACAATCTGATTTTCTCCATAAATAATTCCGTTGTTCGTCATTAGTAATGGTCGTGCACTCCTTTTCCCTTTCCAAAAGGTTGATCTTCTACCTCTCTCATACGATGATTTTTTCCTAACACCAGCTCATTTTCTCCTCTCTAAATTGCGGACTACCGTATCTAAATCTCGGCCTCCATCTCTTCCTAGAAGGTCTGAACTGAATGGGGGTTTTTTTTTTTTTTTCACTGAAATCTCACCAATCCCTTACCTTCCTGTCTCTCTGTGGAACCGCATTTTTCACGTACATCCGCACTCAATGGCGAGACTCATTTTTATATGGTGGAAAATTAGTTTTGGAAAAGTCAGAGTCGCCACTTATTTATTTTATTTTAAAAGGCAAAATAAAACAAGAAAGAAAACCTTAAAGGAGTGACTCCATAGTTTTTGGAAAAGCATGTCTTTGAAAAACCCGAGTCTAGGTCCGGGGATTAGGTTACCTATTGGGAACGTACATCTAAAAGGTAACACCCCTCTAAGCCCTACAGAGGTCTCTACTAACTAAGTTGAGGGAAATTGGGCAATTAATTGGTTGATTATAGATACCTAGGTAGGTTAGGTGATTTCAAAAATAGCATGCTAAACAAGAACTAATCACAAATCATAAAAAAGATTTAAGCTGTGTAACTGAACTGCTTCTTAAGCTCTATCACAAGACATCAATGGTTACTTTGGAAAATAAAACACACAACATGTATTTTACCCTAGTATCTTAATCAAACATGGCAAGCTAAATAGACAATAAAAAAGATATGCTGAACAGGTTGACAATCGCATACGAAGAAATACATAACGATCATATATAAAGCAATACATAATTTATGGAATTAAGATACAAAGGTAAGAAGCGTACCTGAATAGCGTAGGTAACTTGTAACGTGCTTCCACATGACATGAGGGGTTAGATAATAAACAATAAAATAAAGAAATCCTAGCATGCTTGTTATCTAATTAGCATTGCAAAAATGATCAAAGTATGCGAAATCATCAATTATCACATACATCTTGTATATAATTACTAAAATAAAAATAAAAATACGAAGTGTACTTGAATAGCGTAGGTAACTTGTAAGGTGCTTCAAAAAGACATGAGGGGTTAGATAATAAATAATAAAATAAAGAAATCCTAGCATGCTTGTTGTCTAATTAGCATTGCAAAAATGATCAAAGTATACGAAATCATCAATTATCACATACATCTTGTATAGAATTCCTAAAAAAAAAAAAAAGATATGATTACAACAAGTGGCAAATGTGGCAGCAAAGATGAGTTTTGAAAAGATTTTCTTATATAGGGGTTTCCCCAATTAATATACACAAATCTAGCTTAGAATTATCCCATTTGTTTGGGACCACAAGCTTGGATTCATGTCTTACTCAAAACCTTAATTTTTATTGAAAACTGAGAGAGGTGCAAACCGATTAAGACATGGTTGCATATTATTTAAGAAAATGAGATTTTGATTCTAAGGACTCTAAATGAATTTTTTTTCAAAATAGATTTTCAAATGGATCTTTTGAGAAAAATATTTTACTTTAAAATTAAATAACTTAATTTGAAAACAAGAAAACATAAGAAACAGAATACCAAGCAAAATAAAAGAAAAGAAAATCACAAAGTAATTTTTTTTCTACAACCAAGCAAGCTAAAGTGGTCAGAATAGAGGCCAATCTTCACTATTTTCCGATGGCCTTAAAAAAAAGGGATTTGACTAACAACCACTAAGGCCACAAACTAATGGCTTTCAAATCAAACAAACTAATGAAATATTAACCGAAACTAACATCTAGAATTCAAGAAGCGCATGAGCTAAGATAAAAACCAATCAAGGATTAAAACCAACAAACTTAACATATGGAGATGATAACATGGGATCAATTAAAGTAAATTAACACTCAAACAAAATATGGTGAATAAAAAACCAAAGTTTAGCAAACTTGAAAATATGAAAACAATAATATGCAATTAACTAGATTGATTAGCTAAAATTCCAGAAAACTCAAACTAAATATTAATAGATCAAAACCAAAATTACCTTAAAACATAAAAACAATAACATGTGACTAACTAAATTAATTGACCAAAACTCTAAAACACTCAAACTAAATATTAATGGATCAAAATTAAAATTACCATACTTAGAACATGAAAAGAATAATATGTGATTAACTAAATTAATTGACTAAAATTAGAATCAACTACAAAATTGAATATAAATGGATTAAAATCAAAATTAACAAAATCAGAAACACACAAACACATTTAAACTAAAAAAAAAATTAATGCTAAATTAAATTGGAATTAAAAATATCAACTTCATCTAATAAGATTGATCAAACTGTTGAATTAAAATTACAAATACATCTAAACTAAAACAAATAAATAAATAAGTAAATTAAAACTAAACTAAATCAGAATTAAAAACATGAAATTTATCTAAGAGGTTTAATCAAACAATTGAATTAAAATCACAAACTCATTCAAATCATAGAATAAGTTAAAACTAAACTAAATTGAAATTAAACTTTATCTAAGAAGATTAATTAAACTAATAAATTAAAATCAACAATGAATCTGAACTAAAAAATAAATTAAGACTAAACTAATTGGAATTAAAAACGCGAATTTTATCTGACATGATTATTTAAACTAATGAATTAAAATCACTAACACACTTAAACTAAAAGATAGATTAAAACTAAACTCATTTGGGATTAAAAAAAATATAAACTTTATCATAAAGGATTAATTAAACTATTGAATTAAAATCACAAACATGTTTAAACTAACAAATAGATTAAAAATAAACTAGCATGGAACAAGAACATAAGCTTTACGGTTATTTAAACTAATGAACCACAATCACAAAAAAAAAAAAAAAAATCTAATCCAAGAGATAAATAAAAATTGTACGAATTGAGATTAAAAAAAAAAATTGTCACAAAGAATTAATTAAACTAATAAACTAAAAATCTAAGCTAAAAAAATGCTCTATTGAAAACTAACCTGTGTTGTGGAGAGAGCTCTCTCGTGCGTTTCAGTCCTTCCTTTTGATATAGGGAGAAAAATCCTCTCTTGGTGCGTCGAAGTGGCAACCCAATCTGCCGTCTGAAGTCCTCTACTGCCCTCCAAAATCTGTGTGTGCTCTCTTAGTGTTCTTTTCCCTGTTCTTCTATTTTTATTTATATGGCAGCACATTCTTTCTATGGAATATTTTGTTTCCTTTTTTGAATGCTCGTGGATATGGGAAGTGCATATATGCAGCCCGTGTCTTGTTTGGTAAGCTATCAAATCCCGTGATCATTTTCACATTAACCCTAAGATTCCAAGCCCTCATTACTGTCTCTGCACTATCATGTCTAGGTGGGTCGAAGAGAGGCATGTGGCTAATGAATTGCCATAAACCTCCCAAGCTTTCTTTCCTTCCATCAGGAACTTCCTAGTATGCCACCGCAAGAGATTGCAACCCCTTATCTGCAAACTTATCAATCACAGCATGAACTCTGCTTTCTATTTCTGACTTGTTGTGTGCGAGATTAAGAATCTGCTCTGGTGCACCTTTGCTGACCTGATGCATTTTTCCTTGGGCATAAATATATGTAAGAGATGTTCGCTTATCAGTTGGGTTAAATGGAAGGAAGTGAACCTCTTGAATACTAGCTTGTGCCTTCCTAGGATCAGCCAACATCCCCATTATCATATGAAGATGGTGTCGACACCGGAGGCGAGTCAGGCGAAGGCGACGGAGAAGATTCCAAAGCTAGTGGTGGCGTCGACAGTGATCTAAAATATGGAGATGGCGAAAGCAGTAGAGACAATGCATGTGGCGATAGAGCAACATTTTTGGCACCGCTTTCAGGCGCCAGAGCGGGCGATAACTCTGGCGGATCTACGACGACAACAAACTCCACTAAAAGCAACACCGAAGTAAGTGCAATGCAGAATCTGAACAATCTCGCTAAGAATTCTCGAGAATTCCAAAACGGTTATGATCTTTTGTTCTCTAAAAAAAGTGGTTATCCAAAGGAAAATGGTGATTCCTTCACTGAGTATGAAAATCTTGAAGCTCCAAAAATGGGTATTTGATGATCCTTTCTCATTGTCGGTGAACCGCAATGGTTGTGATGAATATTGTTTTCCGATGACAATGAACCCTAATGGCAGTGATGACTCTCTATAAATGAACTAGTGAGCTTCAACGGTGGCAAACTACTCCGACAGTGATGAACTTTTCTGATGAACCAGAAAGCTTCAACAGTAGTGAACTTTTTCAATGCAGAATTTGCTCTCCTTAAGAAAATACCCAAAAGTCCTGCTATTGGTGTTGTGGCTTTTTATTTTTTATATATATATATATATATATATATATATTTTTATACCAGCATCAGAAATCACTGGAACTCCAGTTGTCACTCATTTTCAGGCATGGTGTGCATGTTCCCATGTTCATGTGTTCTTCACACTGAATCACCATTTCTAGAGATTTCTCCCAAAAAGCTTCACCAAATGCATGTTTTCATATATTCTTGAGACACGCCCACTGAAACTCCCATTTGGTGTGATAAAATTCCACTTTGAGTTTTTTTTTTTGTTTGTTTTTTTGTTTTTTTTTCAATGTAGATTTTATGAAGTTGAAAATTAAATTTTGTGTAATCAAAAGAAAAATTTATGTAAATCTAAAATTAAAAGTAAACTTTATGTAAATCTAAGTAAGTTTTATATAAATTGAAATTAAAAGTAAACTTTGTGATTAAAAGCAAAAGGAAACTTTATGAATATATATCACATGTAGTCAAATGTCGAAGTAGTCTACACAAGCTATGCAACCATGCAAGTCATACAAGTCATGCTAAAAAAGTCTAATGGGCCAAGTGTGCTAAAGTGATCTAGGTAGGCCTAATGTGTCTTAATGGGCATAGGTGGTTTAAGATAGTGTCTAAGTGACCTAAACGTGCCTAAGTGTGCTATCCTAAAAGTGCATCTAAAAGCTATCCTAAAAAGGAAGGAAAAACCTAAGTCTAAATTAGGGCTACTAAGAGTCACAATGGGGTTAGATAAATTCCTCAACCAAAGTCTCCAAGGTGGTTAGAAGGTAAGTAGTATGAGTAGCAATGGGCCACCAAGGAACTACCGTGGAGCACTAGAAGTGAACTTAAAGACATGTGCTAAAGGGACAAAATGAAGGGTCTACAAATATGTCCATCTTCGGTAGAAATCACGAGTGTAGAGAATGTGAGTAGAAATACAAATAATGAGTGAAACGAAGTGAACTATACCAAAAAACTAAAGGAAAATGACCAGAGATTTTGTCTTAGCACATGATGAGAGTAAGCTCGGAACACAGGGTCACAATTTCAAAAAATGGAACAACTCATTGTGGAGAATGACAATGAAGGGTGAAAAGTATGCGATGAGTAACACAAAGATGGAAATGGGTGAAAAGAGTGACTCAAAGTCATGGATGAGATGAATGACTCTGGTTCATGGATAAGATGAACGACTCTGGGTCAGAAATAGGATAAATGACTCTGGGTCAAGAGCACCAGACCTTAATTATAAAGGAGGACTCTAGGTCACATATGAAATAAAGGAATCTAGCTTAAGAACTCTGGTATTTAGATGCTATGAATGACTCTAGGTCGTGAGCTCAGGGCTCTAAATGGAAAAAAAAAATGACTTTGGGTCATAGATGAAATGAACGACTCTAAGAGCTCGGGGCTCTAAATGCTAAGAATGACTATGGGTCATAAATAAGAAGAATGACTCTGGGTCGTGAGCTCAGGGCTCTAAATGCAAACAATGATTCTGGGTCATAAATGAGAAGAATGACTCTGGGTCGTGAGCTCAGGGCTCCAAATGAATAGTCAATCAGGATGCTTTTTGGCTCATGGTGCCGGGTCGAGGCCACTCGCAAGTGGCTAGAATGATTGAAAACAAAACATCTCAGGGATGTAAAGGATATGAACGACTTCAGGTCGTGAGCTCAGGGCTTGGGATGTCATGAATGACTCTAGGTCAGTGATGAAATGAGTGACTCTAGGTCACGATGAATAGCTCAAGGCTATGTGAACAGCTCAGGGCTATGAGCTTCAGGCTCTATGACTGATCGGCTAAAAGGAGAATGCGATATGCAAACTCCAAGTCAAACCTCTAATGAGCGACCAAATGATGAAGGCTCAGCTCAGGGCTGGAAAGACTCTGCGTCTTAAGGAAATGACAGCTCAGGGCTGCCATACTCAGGGCTGCCATGCTTAGGGCTGCCATGCTCAGGGCTTAGAAGGAATTGATAGCTCAGGGCTACAAGACTCAGGGTCTAGAAGGAATGGATAGCTCAAGGCTACGAGGCTTAGGGCCTAAAAGGAATGGATAACTGAAGGCTATAAGACTTAGGGTCTAGAAGGAATAAATAGTTGAGGGCTATGAGGCTCAGGGCTCAGAAAGAACAAATAAAGAAGATCAACTCGAAAGTGGATAGGAAGTAAATGGGTTCAAAATCGAATACTCAAAATGCCAAGGGTAGGACTATTGAACTTAAGAAGGGAAATATGCCCCAGTATCTAGGGTGCTCGCACTGCTAAAACAACCAATAAATCAATCATACGTTGAAATCAATGGGTTAGAAACCGATGCATCATGACAAAATTCTAAAAAATCTGAATTGAAAGAACATTTTGTGTTTGAAAAGCTGCTATGTCGATGAATCTCAAAAGGTAAATCTCAAAGTGTGTACATCATAACTCATTGCCTGAACACAATCTCATTAAGAAGAGAGGAATATGCCCTAATGTGGATATTTGAGGTCAAAGTCATAAGGTAAACAACCAACAATGATCATCCATCTATGCACAATCTCATCAAGGAGAGGAATATGCCTCAGTATGGATATCTGATGTACAAAGTCATGAGGTAAACAACCAACAATGATCATCCATCTATGCACAATCTCATCAAGGAGAGGGGAATATGCCTCAGTATGGATATCTGATGTACAATAAAGAATTTGTCAGAATCCATCAAACAACTTTATAACCGTGAATAAGGATAGCCATACAACTAGGAATCTCAGAGAAAATTGGGGAATATGCCCCAGTGCGGATACTTAATGCACAACAAAAGGATGAATCCAGCATCATCAATCAACTATCTCCAACTTAAAAATAATCTATCAGACATCAATATGGCAAACAAGAGAGAGAAGCCAAATGCTTCCAAAAGGTATCTCCCATAAGAGAAAACATAGTAACAACTATACTTCAACCAATCTACAAAAGCCCATCCAAGTGAAAACTATCGAAGATAACATTTGATCTCATGGCCTCAGGGTGGTCTTAAGACATGAAACGTAATGTAGGCTAGGGTGAAAAGGCAAAGAAATGAAAAAAAAAACTAGGCTCAAATACCCAATGATCAAACCCATACCCTTGTGTATAGTGCACAATGCATAGGAGAATCTCATGAACATGTGAACTTAAGAGGAGTCGATGAGAATGTTAATGGTGAAATGAGAAAGGAGGAGAAGCGGTCAAACCATAACAAATCATGTAAACAATGTGAAGAAAGGTGTCGAATTGGGAAAGTGTATAGGTGTTGGAATGGCACGAAAAAAGGAATAAATAGTAGGAAAGAAGTGATGGGAAATCAAATGAAGGTAGTGAGAAAGTAAAAAGGAATGATGAGCAACACATATTAGTACAAGAAATGTAAATCATATCACCCATAATGGAGTAGTAGAGAAGACACTAATTCAAAGACCTTAGTGAAATGTTACTCAACTCTCATACCTATAAAGTGCAACAACTTTGGTCCAAGAAACAAAGGATCTCACAAAACTCAAAGAAAATCTCATGAAAAACTCTTGTCCCTCCAATTGTATAAGGAAAGTGACTCAAGGAGCAAAAAAAAAAAAAAAAAAAAAAAAAGTCCTCGTGGAAAACTCGCACAAACCCTTAATAATAAACCCAATAAACCCTCAAATAACAACACATACTCAATGGAGTAGGATATCAAGTACAAACATATCACTGTGTTTTTTTTCTTTGAATGCGCATGCTCTAATAATCAATGAATCGAACTCTAATGGGAAAGATATAAGGAATGAACAAACTCTCTCAAGTCACTGATGAATACATGAACCCCATCCCATGAGACAACCTCTCAAACTAAAATCTTCGAATTAATGCCAAATGATGGGATGAATGGAGTGATATGACTGCCTTCTTTGCACTAAAATGTGAAGAATCATCAACCTAAGGAAGAGAAGAGATAAGATGAAGCAAATAATGATAAAAAAACAAGAAAGAGAATGAAAATGTGATGATAGTAAAATAGAACAAACGGGGTGATAAGGATATGGTAACAAGAATGAGAATATAGGCCTATAAGTCTAAAGCTCATGAGACTTTCCTAGCAAAGCATGCAACTATACATCAAAGGGCCCTAACCTGGGTGTAGAAATGATAAGTAGGGCTATAGAAAAGAAAAGGCTATAGCATACCACATGAGGCTCAATGGGCTAGCAACGATATAATATATTAATAAAGGTGATAAGGTGTAAGGCTAACCGAAATGATGGCCACCTATCATGTGACCATAATCTCAAACGTAGTACTTCTTCAACTGATCCACATTGGTAGGCTCTGAAAACTGGTTTCCATCTAAGTCGGTTAACCATGCAGCCTCTTTTGGACTCAACTCTCAAATAACATAAGGCCCACTTCAACTAGGTCTGAACTTTTCCCTGGGGTTTCCAACCAAACCTCTGAGAATCCTCAAAACCAAATCCCCTTTCTACAATGGTCTAGGTTTAACCTGTTTCCTAAAGACACAAGCCATCTTTCTTTAATAGGCCTGAACATGATCCGCTGCCCTCAATCTCCTCTCATCTTAAAGGTTAAGGTGATCAAATTGAGCCTGAGCCCATAAATCTGCTACTCAAGGGCTACTCTCAATGAACCAATCTCTGTCTCGACTGGCAAAACAACCTCCATACCATACACTAGATAGTAAGGTGTAGCTCCTGTAGAGGTGTGAAAAGAGGTACGGTATGCCCACAATGCAAAATAGAGTTTTTCTTACCAATCTCGAGAAGTCTCAACCATCTTCCTCAAAATCCTCTTAATGTTCTTATTTGCTGCTGATTACTACTCAAAAAGTGTTATTTTATAGCTTGTAATTAACTCTTTTAAACACTTTTGAGTAGTAGTTATTACCTTTTAACTCAATTGGCACATTAAGGACCTTTGCAATTGTTTCTAATCAAATTGTGTTAAGTTTTGGTGTTTTTGATAGTTTTTTTATCACCAAAGCAATCCAAGAATGAGGGAGATCTTTGTATAATTCAAGGCAAACCAAGTTGAAGCTCAAATTCATGAAGAAACTAAGCTTTGGAGCTTCATAACCCTTTGCAAAAACCAAACGAGGATGCAAGGAGGAAAAACACAGAAGAAATCAATCATGCAACAATTTTGCAAGTTGTGGAATCCAACTTGCGAGATTTTCGCAACTTGCGAAATAGAAAAGGGAAAGGAATCACTGCAGGACAGAGAGCTAATAAGTTGCAGGATAATTTCGCAACTTGCTTTTGAACTTGCGAAATCCAACTGTAATTTGAGATATTTGCGCACTGACTCCGTTTGATATTTATCTTCAGATATTTGTGTATAAATCCCTATTTTCTCCTTGTAACCCACCAATGGTAAGTTTCCTTGGTTGGGAAGTTAGCAGGAGGGTGAATAGCCTCTTTATATAATCTATTGTAATTTTCTTTTAAAGGACGGCTCGGGAGTTTTTTTCAGAGACGACACTTTGTATAGTTTTTCAAGAAAGTAATACATAGAGCTTTGCTCTGCCTTACCTACTCATTTTGTTTTCTCTTTAAATTTTATTTCTAGTAAATCAAACTCTGAGGATGTTTTCCCAGATGATGAGTGGCTAGGTTTTTTTGGTTCTTGGAGTGAAGGAAACTGGGTAAGGTTCCGAATGCAAAATTGGAAGTTTTGTTGTTTCAGTTTTTAATAAAGAGAAAGTGTGACCCGTTAATGGTTTTTATCTTTTTAGTTAACTTAAAATCACCTGGGCCAACACTTGGTAAGGCAAGCAGTCTCCGTCCATTGAGATACACTAGTTTATCTCTTGCGAGCCTCTAGGAAGTGGTTTAAAGGTAGGATTTTCTAGAATAGCCAACACTTGGTAAGCTTTTGGACTCTAAGGAGACATCCATTAGTTATTTCTTGCGAGTTTTTGACGGGTAATCCAAGGTTAAGGATCACCTTGAATGGCAAATACTAGGTGAGAGGTATGGACCATTGCAAGATGATTCAGTGACAAGAATTTAGTGTTTGAACCCATTAAGGGGAGACATCTGTACCACACCGGTTTGGGAAATAACTATATGTTAAATCCTCAATGCGAGGAAAAGATTCAAGTGACCGGAACTCCCTTTTTGCATGACGAACCTGAGCCTAGTGATCTGAAACTCCAAGAAACACTTTTTTTTGTAAGTAATTTCCATACTTTATTATTGGTTTCACTTAAAACCAACCTTTTCAAACATCTTTATGTTTTCTTTTAAAGCTAACATTGAAAAGAAAAAACACCAATTCAGTTTTTGAACTAATATCAGTTGTAATTTGAAAACCCATCCCCGTGGACGATCCTAGAGCCACTATGCTATGCTAGCTAATGCTACCCTAGTATATGGTGAAATAGGTTTATAAATTTTGTTGATTACTCCCGTCTGAGGATCGAAATCAGAGTACACCAGTTGATTGAACACCAATCAACAGGGCATACACCAGTTGGGCACGAATCAGCTGCCTTTATTGCCTTATTAGTTTGTGGCTTGTATGCAGATGATCTGTGATGTCGGATACCATACTTCTGCAACAAAGTATCTACCTCAGCTCAGAAGAGCACCCATCTATCTGAAATCAACTCATGAGGAACCCCGTAGCAACAAATAATGTGTGACCTGATGAAACTAGCAACTCTAGCAGATGTCAACCTCGCATATGATGCGGCTTCCACCCACTTGGTGAAATAATCTATGGCGACTAGGATGAACTCATGACCACTGGAAGATTTTGGTGAAATCTTCCCAATAATATCAATACCCCATACTGAAAAATGGCCATGGTGAGGTTAAAACATGTAACTCTGATGGCGGTGCATGAATGAGATCGCCATGAATTTGACACTCTGGGCATTTCCGAACAAACTGACAACAATTTGTCTCCATAGTCAACTAGAAATAACATGTCTTCATAATCTTACGAGCTAGCATGTGTCCTCCCATGTGTGGACCACAAACTCCTATGTGAATCTCTCTCATCATACGATCTGCGGAATCTCGATCTAAACACAATAGAAGCATACCATCAACTGATCGCCTATATAAGTTATCATCACAAATCACAAATCTAGTGGCTAACTGCCTCAGTGATCTCCGATCCTTGACTGTGGCTATCTCAGGGTATGTGCCAGATCTTAGAAACTGATAAATGTCATGATACCAAGGTAAATCATCTTGGACCTCTGTTTCTCCAATCAGACAACAATAGGCGGGTGCAAACCTCAACTCAATCAGCAATGGACATACAACCACATCAATCGGAATGTCTACAAAAGAAGTCAGAGTAGCTAAGGTGTCAGCAAACTGGTTCTACGCTCTAGGCCAATGAACATATCTCAAGTCATCAAATCTCCCAACCAGTAACTCTAAGTAAGCGTGATACGACCTAAGCTTTACATCCCTAGTCTTCCCATCTCCCTAAATTTGTCTGAGTACCAGATTGGAGTCACCAAATACCTCTATCTGTCTGATGCCAAGCTCCAATGCAGTCTTTAAACCAAGGATACAAGCCTCATACTCAACTATATTATTTGTGGTAAGATGTCGATCAGATAATGCTAAACGAACGGACCTCAGGATATCATCACCCTGAAGGGATACCAATAGAACACCTATCCCATACCCCGACTAATTGGTTGCACTATCGAAGTACATGCACCATCCTGATAAGCTGGTCATAGCAACAAATTCCTCATCTAAAAAATCATCATCAATTGGTTTATCCTCAGATGTTGGTAGTGAGGCTAAGTGATCTGCTACAATACTTCCCTTAATGGACTTCTGAGAGACATACTGAATATCAAACTCTGTTAAAAGTATGATCCATCTCATCAGTCTACCAGTCAATGCAAGTCTGTTGAATAAGTATTTCAATGGATCTAGGCGAGATATCAAGTGCATTGAATACTTTGTCATGTAATGCCCCAATCTCCTGGTAGCCCAAACTAATGTTAAGCAAAGGCGCTCAATCATAACATATCTCATCTCATACTCCGACATCCTCTTACTCAGATAGCAAAAAGCTCGCTCCTTACCTGAATCATCAAGCTGAGCTAGCATACATCCCAAGGTCGTGTCTGAAACTGACAAATATAAAAGAAACGGGTGTCTTGGCATGTGAGGCACTAAAATAGGAGGAGAAAGCAAATACTACTTAATCTTCTTAAATGCAAGCTAGCAACCATCATTCCAAACTATTGGATGGTTCTTTCAAAAAATATGAAAGATGGGCTCACATATGTCTGTCAATCTGGCTATGAATCGATTGATATGTTGTAACCTACCAAAAAAACCCCTGGTCTCTTTCTCAGTCTTCGACACAGGCATGTCAAATATGGCTCTGATTTTATCTAGGTCAACCTTTATGTCTTGCTCACTGACTATATGCCCCAATAATTTTCCAAAAGTCACTCCAAAGGTGCATTTCTCGGGATTCAGCCTCAATCTAAATTTCTGGATCCTCTCAAAGAATCCGTTTAGAGCTGCTAGGTGATTTGCTCTACCTCGGGATTTCACAATCATATCATCCACATAAACTTCAACATCTCTATGCATCATGTCTTGAAACAAGGTAATAGCGACCCTCTGATAAGTGGTTCCTGCATTCTTCAACCCAAATGGGATAACCCTATAACAATAGGTACCCCACTCAGTAATAAATGATGTCTTCTCCATATCCTCTAAAGCCATCAAAATCTGATTATACCCTGAAAACCCATCCATGAAAGACAACATTGAATGGCCCATGGTACTATCGAGCAACAAATCAATATGTGGGAGAGGAAAGTCATCTTTAGGGCTGGCTTTATTAAGGTCTTTGAAGTTAACACAAACTCTAACTTTGCCATCCTTTTTAGAAACAGGGACAATGTTAGCCAACCACTCCGGATACTCGACCACTAATATAAATCCAACATTGAGCTGTTTTTTAATCTCCTTTTTCACCTGTAAACTCCAACGTGGGTGCAATCGCCTCAATTTATGCTTAACCGGTCTAGCATGTGGCATGATAGATTAGTGGTGTTAGACTATAGAGGGATCAAGATGAGGCATGTCCTCATAAGACCATGCAAAGACATCCAAGTATGACCTGAGTAAATGAATAAGTCTATTCCTCTCATCTGTAGATAGGGGTAAACCAATCTTCAGCTCTCTAGGTTGATCATTTGTGCTAAAATCAACAGTCTCAACATCTCCTGTAGTAAGGGAAACTCTCTCATCTATGGGATCCGATTCATGATCAAAAGAGTCTCTATCTGAATCGGGCTGTGTAATTTCATCATCTATATCAAATATGTGTGGAGTGGGTGAATGAGGTACAGATATCGAGATACTATCACAAGAGACAGGCGAATACTTAAAAATACTCAAATCCATAAATGAAGCAATAGAAACATCGTCAGAGTGGGAGACAAATCCCGATAAAAATATCAAAAGAAAGAGGTGGGTCCACAAGGTCGGATACTCCCTTAATTGGGCTAACAGTAGCCTCAAACAAACTACCATCATCCTCTAAAAGCTTTGGAACAGTTATAGTCTAGGTTTCCTCAACAACCTCAATGGTAGACACTCCAAACATATCAAATGGTGAAACAAGCTAAAGCTAAACAATGCTAGTAATTTGACTCATGGTCATCATGTCCATCTCATCTTTGTACTCATCATGGGGAGCAACTCCATCAATCATCTCAGTGGGATCAACGACCACTCCATCATCAATGACCTCCTTTGGGAAGCATAGGGACAACAAACTAGCTCGATCTAAAGACGAATGAGTAATCACCATAGAAATAGAAGTGCTAGGAACCCTATCACTCAACTATAACTGGTGAAGTAGATGCTGAAGCTCAATCTCTCTATTTATATGAACCACACTATCCATCTACTCTACACGGGGTTGAATCTTTGATCCTTTCACAAAGTTGTTGGCCAAACTGATCCTATAGGGTCGAATAGGGTAATCAAATGTTGTGTGAGACAATCGGGCCCTCACTCTCTCCTTGAGCAGTCATGTCATGTATCGGTATTCGACCTCAGTAGGAATGAACTCAAGTCCAAATGTTGTATCATGGTCAATAGCAGCTATAAACTCACTGGGTCCTTACTGATGTAGTCCTAACCCCATGCCAGGTCGAAAAGACATACCCCTCATCATGTCAAGAACCACTGTACTACTATGCTGATCAAATGACATAACTACAAAATCTCTGCAAAAATCCTCAATCTCAAGAGTCTGTATCTTATCAAAAGTAGACCCAGTCAAAAATAGGTCATCCTCACTATGACTTATCTGAAGTACTGGCTCAAAAGAGACAAACATATCTCTGGTAGATTGTACCATGATGACTTGCCCATCATGAATGAACTTCACCTTCTGATGAAGGGAAGAATGAATAACTCCAGCTCTATGAATCCAAGGTCGACCTAGTAGTAGGTTAAAGAATGTAAGAATCCTTAAAACCTAAAACAAAGTATAAAATATGGCTGGACCAATATGCAAATCAATCAACAATGTACCCATAACCTCCCTTTTGGTGCTATCATACGCTCTAGTTGTCTGAGTAGAATGAGAAAAATCTGAAGGTGCGAAACCAAGGGCTATAGCAGTGGCTAAATGGTAGATGTTCAGGGCTGAGCCATTGTCCAATAAGACAGATGGAACTCTATGGCCTGAACAACCAACTATGATATATAGAAGGCATACGTGGTCTAAACCCTCAAGTGGCAAATCATCATCTAAAAACACAATGCAAGTGGCCCTGCCGGCCATCATCATATGAATTAACCCCTATGGAGTAGTGGTAGTCTCTACTCTGATCGGACTTAAAACTTGAATCAAAGCATCTCTATGAGTACTGGATGATGCTAATAAACTCCAAATAAAAATATGAGCTTGAGTGCTCTGTAATTGTCTCAAAACCTCATCATCCTCTCTTCTAATCTCTTCATGAGAGGTTGCACCCTCAAATGACCTTACTGCTGGTAGTGGTGGTGGCTGAGCTATCCTCCCACTACGGGTCACAATCTGTATCTCTCCCCTATGAATCATCATTATCTGGCCACAAAGTGAATGGGACAAAGGTATCCTAACGTATGATAACCAAAGGTGTAGAATGAGTGAACTGGAATGGCGCCCTATTTGGGATTAAACTGAACGGTGTGGAAACCTGAGGACCCAATGAAACCCCATTAACCTCACTACTGTCATGCAAAACAATCGGCTCAGGTAATCCATCATCCTAACTCAACATATGTATACTGTCATCCTCTATAAGGTCTATGCGATGAATATCTCCTGGAGGTGGAGGCACTGCATGTTTAGAATGGGTAGGAAGAGGGTTAGTGGTCACACTTGGCTACCCCAAGTTAACCAAACCCTAGTCTATGAAGTCCTGTATAACATGTCTCAAAGCAGTGTAATGGTCTGTGTCATGCACTGGACCCTGATTTTAAGAACAATATAAATTCATCCTGAAGCGAGGTGGCACGGGCTGGGGTATAGGCCTAGGAGCTAACTGAGTAAACAAACCACCCTCCATGTGCTTCTGGAAAGCTCGGCACAAAGGCATACCTAGCTGGGAGAACTGTTGTGTCGACCTCTGTACAAAAGAAATAGTAGTTTGTGGGGCTTAAGGCTGAGGGTATAAAGTAGGAGGTCTCTCTATGACATGTGCAGCAAAAACATGTTGTGAGACTGGATGTAGATAAGTAGGAGTCATAGGTTTGGAGGAAATAGGTGACCTATACTACACATGAGGTGGTGGTGGGTAGTAGAATCCAAAAGTCTGCCCAACTGTCTGATAGCGTTTAGGAGGTCTCAACCTTGCTGAACTGATAGCACCAACATCTCCTAATCTCTGTCCTCCTAAAGGCTTCTTCCCCTTAAAGTCAGTAGGGGAAGACTCGAGCCATAATCCCTATTTATATCCTCATTTATACCATATAAAGTCTGTACCAAAGATCCGAAATCTGTATCAGGAAATCCCATCAAGTGCCTAGCAAACTTAGGCTGTAATCTCCTCATGATCATATTAATCTATTCCTTCTCTGAAGGACGATCAATTATCTATGAAATCTTCTTCCTCCAGCGGGAGATAAATAAGGTGACTGACTCCTCTGGCCTCTGTCTCAAAGCCTCTAACTCTCTCCTCGAAACATCAATGACGATATTAAATGCAAATTGTCTCAAGAACTCTTGGGCCAAATCATCCCAAGTCCTATAACGTGATACATCCAATGAAGCGAACCAACGTTGTGCTGCACCACTCAAGGACATAGGGAAAAACATAACCATCTATGCCTCATCCAGTCTGTGGGCCCTCATAACCGTACTATAGAGCCTCAAATGGATGCGAGGGCAACTTATGCCCATGTATCTCTCTATCTTAGGCATCCTAAACTTGGCCGGTAAACTGGCCACTAGTACTTCATCAAAATCTTCTCAGGTAATAACTTTGTATGATGGAAATGAGGGAATTAATTGGTTGATTATAGATACCTAAGTAGGTTAGGTAATTCAAAAATAGCACGCTAAACAAGAAAACTAATCACAAATCATAAAAAAGATTTAGGGTGTGTACCTGGACTGCTTCTTAAGCACTATCACAAGACATTAATGGTTAGTTTGGAAAATAAAACACATAACATGTATTTTACCCTAGTCTCTTAATCAAACATGGCAAGCTAAACAGAAAATAAAAAAAACATGTTGAACAAGCTGATAATCGCATACGAAGCAATACATAACGATCATATACAAAGCAATACATAATTTATGGAATTAAGATACGAAGGTAAGAAGTGTACTTGAATAGCGTAGGTAACTTGTAACGTGCTTCCACAAGACATAAGGAGTTAGATAATAAATAATAAAATAAAGAAATCCTAGCATGTTTGTTATCTAATTAGCATAGCAAAAATGATAAAAGTATACGAAATCATCAATTATCACATACATCTTGTATATAATTCCTAAAAAAAAAAAAAAAAAAGATATGATTACAACAAGTGGCAAAGGTGGCAGTAAAGATGAGTTTTGAAAAGATTTTCTTATGTAGGGGTTTCACCAATTCCCCAATTGATATACACAAATCTAGCTTAGAATTATCCCATTTGTTTGAGACCATAAGCTTGGATTCATGTCTTACTCAAAACCATAATTTTTATTGAAAACTAAGAAAGGTGTAAACCGATTAAGACATGGTTGCATAATATTTAAGAAAATGAGATCTTGATTCTAAGGACTCTAAATGAATTTTTTTTCAAAATAGATTTTCAAATGGATCTTTTGAGAACAATATTTTACTTTAAAATAAAAGGAATTAATTTGAAAATAAGAAAACATAAGAAATAGAATACCAAGCAAAATAAAAGAAAACAAAATCACAAAGTAAAATTTTTTTGATAACCAATCAAGCTAAAGTGGTGAGAATGGAGACCACTCTTCACTATTTTCCGATGGCCTTAAAAAAAAAGGATTTGACTAACAACCACTAAGGCAACAAACTAATGGCTTTCAAATCAAACAAACTAACGAAATATTAACCGAAACTAACATCTAGAATTCAAGAAGTGCATGAACTAAGATAAAAACCAATCAAGGATTAAAACCAACAAACTTAACATATGGAGATGATAACATGGGATCAATTAAAGTAAATTAACACTCAAGCGAATCAAAAACCAAAGTTTAGCAAACTTGAAAATATGAAAACAATAATATGCAATTAACTAGATTGATTAGCTAAAATTCCAGAAAACTCAAACTAAATATTAATAGATCAAAACCAAAATTACCATACTTAAAACATGAAAATATTAACATGTGATTAACTAAATTAATTGACCAAAACTCTAAAACACTCGAACTAAATATTAATGGATCAAAATTAAAATTACCATATGTAAAACATGAAAATAATAACATGTGATTAACTAAAATTATAATCAACTACAAAATTGAATGTAAATGGATTAAAATCAAAATTAACGAAATCGAAAACACACAAACACATTTAAACTAAAAAAAATAAAATTAAAGCTAAATTAAATTGGAATGAAAAATATCAACTTCATCTAATAAGATTGATTAAACTGTTGAATTAAAATTACAAACACATCTAAACTAAAACAAACAAATAAATAAGTAAATTAAAACTAAACTAAATCGGAATTAAAAACATGAAATTTATCTAAGAGGTTTAATCATACAATTGAATTAAAATCACAAACTCATTCAAATCATAGAATAAGTTAAAACTAAACTAAATTGAAATTAAACTTTATCTAATAAGATTAATTAAACTAATAAATTAAAATCAACAACGAATCTGAACTAAAGAATAAATTAAGACTAAACTAATTGGAATTAAAAACACGAATTTTATCTGACATGATTATTTAAACTATTGAATTAAAATCACTAACACAGTTAAACTAAAAGATAGATTAAAACTAAACTAATTTGGGATTAAAAAAATATAAACTTTATCACAAAGGATTAATTAAACTATTGAATTAAAATCACAAACACGTTTAAACTAATAGATAGATTAAAAATAAACTAGCATGGAACTAAAAACATAAGCTTTACGATTATTTAAACTAATGAACCACAATCACAAAAAAAAAAAAAAAAAAAATTAATCTAAGGGATAAATAAAAATTGTACGAATTGAGATTAAAAAAAATTATCACAAAGAATTAATTAAACCAATAAACTTAAAATCAAAGCTAAAAAAATGCTCTATTGAAAACTAACCTGTGCTGTGGAGAGGGTTCTCTCGTGCGTTTTAGTCCTTCCTTTTGATCTGTGGAGAAAAATCCTCTCTTGGTGTGTCGAAGTGGCAACCCAATTTGTCTTCTGAAGTCCTCTGCTGCTCTCCAAAATCTGTGTGTGCTCTCCCAGTGTTCTTTTCCCCGTTCTTCTATTTTTATTTATATGGCAGCACATTCCTTCTATGGAATATTTTGTTTCCTTTTTTAAATGCTCGTGGATACGGGAAGTGCATATATGCAGCCCTTGTCTTGTTTGGTAAGTGACCAAATCTCGTGATCATTTTCACATTAACCCCAAGATTCAAAGCCCTCCTTATTGTCTCTGCACTATCATGTCTAGGTGGGTCGAAGAGAGGCATGTGGCCAACAAACTGCCATAAACCTCCTAAGCTCTCCTTCATTCCATCAGGAACTTCCTGGTATGCCACTGCAAGAGATCGCAACCCCCTATTTGCAAACTTATTGATCACAACATGAACTCTACGTTCTATTTCTGGCTTGTTGTGGGCGAGATTCAGAATTTGCTCTGGTGCACCTTTGCTGACCTAATGCCTTTTTCCTTGGCCATCAATATATGTAAGAGATGTTTGCTTATATGTTAGGTTAAATGGAAAGGAAGTGAACCTCTTGAATACCAGTTCGTGCCTCCCTAGGATCAGCCAACATCCCCACTATTAGACGAAGATGGTGGAGGAGAGGACATTGACGCTGGAGACAAGTTAAGTGAAGGCGACGGAGAAGATTCCAAAGCCAGTAGTGGGGTCGACGGTGATCCAAAATATGGAGATGACGAAGGAGCGGTTGGCGAAAGGGGCAGAGACAATGCATGTGGCGATAGAGCAACATCTTCGGCACCGCTTTCAGGAGCCGGTGTAGATGGCAACTCTGGCAGATCTATAGCGATAGTGAACTCCACTAAAAGTAACAATGAAATAAGCGCAATGCAGAATTTGAACAATCTCGCTAAGAATTCTCAAGAATTCCAAAACGGTGGTGATATCTTATTCTCTAAAAAACAATGGATCTCCAAAGAAAAATGGTGATTCCATCCTTGAGTATGAAGATCCTGAAGCTCCAAAAATTGGTATCTGATGATCCTTTCTCACGTCGGTGAACTGCAATGGTTGTGATGAATATTGCTTTCCAATGACAATGAACCCTAATGGCGGTGATGACTCTCTATAAACGAGCCAATGAACTTCAACGGTGGCAAACTACTCCGGCAATGATGAACTTTTCTGACAAACTAGAAAGCTTCAACAGTAATGAACTTTTTCAATGCAGAATTTGTTCTCCCCAAGAAAACGCCCAAAAGTCCTACTGTTGGTGTTGTGTTTTTTATTTTTGTTTTTATTTTAACTTTTATACCAGTATCAAAAGTCACTGGAACTCCAACTGTCACTCATTCTCAGGCGTGGTGTGCATGTTCCCATGTTCATGTGTTCTTCACACCGAATCACCCTTTCTAGAGACTTCTCCCAAAAAGCTTCACCGAATACATGTTTTTATATATTCTTGAGACACGCCTACTGAAACTCCCACTTGGTGTGATGAAATTCCAGTTTGAATTTTTTTTTTTTTGAAAGTAGATTTTATGTAATTGAAAATTAAATTTTGTGTGTAATCAAAAGTAAAATTTATGTAAATCTAAAATTAAAAGTAAACTTTATGTAAATATAAGTAAGTTTTATATAAATTGAAATTAAAAGTAAACTTTGTGATTAAAAGCAAAATGGAAACTTTATGAATGTATATCACATGCAATCAAATGTCGAAGTAGCCTACACAAGCTATGCAACCATGCAAGTCATACAAGTAATGCTAGCAAAGTTTAATGGGCCGAGTGTGCTAAAGTGATCTAGGTAGGCCTAATGTGTCTTAATGGGCCTAGGTGGTTTAAGACAATGTCTAAGGGACCTAAACGTGCCTAAGTGTGCTATCCTAAAAGTGCACCTAAAAACTATCCTAAAAAGGAAGGAAAAACCTAAGTCTAAATTAGGGTTGCTAAGAGTCACAATGGGGTTAGATAAATTCCTCAACCAAAGTCTCCAATGTGGCTAAAAGGTAAGTAGTATGAGTAGCAATGGACCACCAAGGAACTACTGTAGAGCACTAGAAGTGAACTTAAAGACATGTGTTAAAGGGACAAAATGGAGGGTCTACATTCTCTCTCTGTTTGTCTTCCTTCTTTTCCGTTTTTTTTTCCATTTACTCTTTCTCAAGCTCTCTAAATTTTTTCTTTTCTTTTTTTCCCTTCAAAAGACTTTCTTATTCTCCTCAGAATCCTTCCTCTTGAAGGCTTAGAGGTCCCTTCGAAAATCACAGCCTGCCTCTTTTTCCATGCAGTTCAAATCTTTTTTCATTTCCCCAAGTCCCAGTCTATTCCTTTTTTCATCTTCTCTTGCTTCCAAGGTAAGTCTTCTTTTGGAATCATTTTTTTAAAATAAATAATTAAATGAAATAAAATAAATAAATAAAAGATAATAATAATGATAATAATAAAATGGATAAAGAACATATAATAAAAAGTGATAATAATAATAATAATAATAATAATAATAATAATATGATAATAATAATAAGAAGAAAAACAATCCCAATGGTGATAATAACAAAAATAATAAATAACAAAAATAAACAATGACTAAAAAAAAGTAAATAAAAAATAAATAAATAAATATAAGTACGTGACACATATTCATAAAGAAGATCATGCAAGCTACATAGGCCATGCGTGCCAAGCAAGCTACGTGAGCCATGCAAATGATTTAAGGTTGTTGGAGCAATCCTAAGTGAACTAGGTGCACCTAGACGGGCTAAGTGTGCCTAATGGGCCTAAATATATCTATGCAAACTGTCATAAAAAAATGTACCCGAATATCTAAAATGGCTCAAAGAGGTAAGCTATGTGAGTAGCAATGGGCTAGTAGGATCTATTATGGAGTACTTAATCAGGGCATGTGCTAATGAGACAAAAATGGAGGGTCTACACTAACAAGGTGAAAGTTATTAGCCTATCAATGTTACATCTACCATCATTGAGTTGTCAACCTATTAATGTTATAGATCCTCCCATTTTATAATCAAATAATATCCAATAGCCTTATGTCAGTCGACTCACCATAGGTCTTATCCAATATGTAACCGTACACACTAGTGCACTCACCATGGGAACCCCATCTCTATAGTTAAAACCAATCATCACTCTAATTAAGAAGTAATGCACTACAACCTCAAATAGATTGTCTTCAAATGGATTACTTAAGTTTATAAATCGGTTGTAAATAAATCATTTACTTGCAAAGAACCCATAACTTAGTTCTTCTATACAATTCCTATTAATGAGCCTAAGTTGCGCATAATATAAGAGATACAAACTAAGATGCTCATAAGAATATAATTCATGGAATAATGATAGATTAAAGTGAAATTAGAACATTATTAGATAATAAATCCACATCTGTAATGTCATGTTATGCTTTTAAGGGTTTTATCTTGACAATCTCTCATTTTCTCTTAAAGCATTATGCTACCAAAGCAAACTAGGTACACATCTGACATCTATGCTATTCCTGTGACCATCAAAGACTCTCCCTATCAATGTCTTAGTGAAGGGATCTACAAGTTTCTTTGTAAAGGTATCTTCTCAACCACCACATTACTCTTCTATACTATCCTACTTATCAAGTGGTACTTCATATCAATATGCTTACCTTTCAGGTGGTTTCTTAGTTATTTAGATTGTGTCACTATCTCACTGTTGTCATAAAACAGTGTCATGGCTTACACAACCAAAGTACTACTAAGAATCTGAATTGCTTCATTCCTTAGCACTAGATCTAGTAGGGTGTGTGCATATGACCTAAGGCTCTCTAGATCCTAATCAAAGCGGAAATATGACATTAAAAAACTAATTAGATATTTGACTAAAGAGAACTGAAAACATACAGGGATTTGAATGTTCTTAGATGAATTCTAAACCATAGAAGATGTTGATAAAGAATTTGAAACCACAGAAAACTTTGAGAAGCTTGTCTACTCAGTGTTTTTCCACTCGATCACATTTTACACAATTCTAGGTACAAAAAAAGTGTGGACTTTTCTCTTTAAAAGGTGGCTAAGGCTTCTTTCTAGAGACTCTCTTTGGAAGCAAACATGCAGAAATCTAAAGCTGTAATTCTTAAGGGGGTATTTATAAGGCTCCTTATAGGCTTAAGTGATATAAACCTAAATTGAGCTTAGGTCATTTAATCCAATATATTTAGATCCTAATTAATTAAAGAGTCCTATTGAATTTCAATTAATTAATTAGCTCGATTAAGAAAAACAATTCATAGATCTAATGCAACTTTACGCTTTTATCAAAATGCCCTTATGAACACTTGATTACTACTCAAAAAGTGCTATTTGATAGCTTGTAATTAACTCTTTTAAACACTTTTGAGTAGTAGTTATTACCTTTTAACTCAATTAACATATTAAGGACCTTTGCAATCATTTCTAATCAAATTGTGTAAGTTTTGGTGTCTTTGATATTAATTTGATCACCAAAGCAATCTGAGATTGAGGAGAGTTCTTTGGAATCCTTGGAAAAGCATTTTGAAGCTCAATAACATCAAGAACCAAAGATTTGAAGCTTTATAGTCCTTTTCCATAAGCAAATCATGAATGCAAGGAGGGAAAGCAAAGAGAGAAATCTAACATGAAGCATTCAAGAGGACAGAAACTGTCAGCCACTTTTAGAGCACTTCCTGGAGCTCAATTTATGCATACTATATTTCGTTTCGAAGCTCGGGAAGTCAGCAATCCAATGCTTCAAACGGTGCATGATTCGAAGTTGAAATGAAGGAGTTAGAGCCATTGGAATCCGATCACACCAAGCTGAAGGCCAATTTCATGGGCTGCGAAATCAGCCTTTGGCTGAGAAATGGTGTCCTTTAGGTTGCGAAATTCCGCAGCCATCTTGCACACCTGCGAAATTCTCCTAAGTGCTTTCCAATATTTGCGACCAACATTTTTAGATTTTTTGCTTAAGATATTTGATGTCTAAATCCCCATTCTCTCATTGTAATCCACCTATCATAGGATTCCTTAGTTATTAAGCAAGAACAAAGGGTAAATAACCTCTTATATATTGTTTGTAATTTCCATTACAGTGATATGTTGGGGAGCTTGTTCTCAGAGACATCTTTTGTATAGTTTTGAAAGGAAGTAAAATACAGAGCTTTGCTCTGCCTTGCCTTCTTGTTTTGATTGTATTGTATTTATTTTTTCTTATTAGCCAAACAAGCTCTGAGGATGTTTCCTCAGAGAATAAGTGGTTAGATTTTTAGTTCCTTGGAGCTAAGGTAGTCGGGTAAGGCCCCAAATGCAAGAATTGGTAGTTTTGTTGTTTCAGCTGTTAATGAAGAGAAAGTGTGATCCATTAATGATTTCTATGTTTTTAGTTAACTTAAAACGCCTTCAATTCACCTAGGCCAACACTTGGTAAGGCAAGTGACCTCCGTCCATGGAGATGCACTAGTTTATCTCTTGCGAGCCTTTGGGAGGTGACTTGAAGATAGGATTTTCTAGAATTGCCTGTCAAAATATTGTGTGAATGGCCGAATACCTTGGCCTTGAGTTTTGTATATTATATATAGACTTTACAAGGATGCTTTACATGGAAAGCAAATAAAAGCAAATAAATTCCAGCATGATTCTAGCCCTATACATGTAAACTATAATCTGTCAAATAATATATGCTAACTGTACAGAATAATAAATGGAGAAATAAGGAAACAATTGTGGGCTAAAATAAGGAAAGAAGGGTGGGCTAAATTAAGGAAAGAAGTGTGGACAGCAAGTGTGGGCTAAAATAAGGAAGGAAGTGTGGAGGGCTAAATTAAGGAAAGAAGTGTGGACAGCAAGTGTGGGCTAAAATAAGGAAGGAAGTGTGGACAACAAAGTTATCCTTTGATAGCCCCCCTCAAATTGATGCAGGTTGATCAACAAGCATCAATTTGCTACTTAGCAAGCAATGTCGATGACGAGGGAGAGCCTTGGTGAAGATATCGGCAATTTGTAAGTCGGTGGAAATATGTGGAAGAGTGATAACACGAGCTTCAAAGGCTTCACGGATAGAGTGACAGTCCACTTCAATATGCTTTGTGCGCTCATGATAGACAGGATTGGCCGTGATCTGAATAGCGCTTGTATTATCGGTATGTAGAGGTGTAGGATCGGTCTCAGAAAAATCTAACTCTGCAAGCAAACCTCGAAGCCAAATGATTTCAGAACAAGCAAGAGACATCGCCCGGTACTCAGATTCCGTAGATGACTTAGAGACTCTGTCTTGCTTCTTACTTTTCCAAGATATTACTGCATCACCTAAGAACACACACCAACCAGTGATGGAGCGACGGGTATCTGCACAACCAACCCAATCAGCATCACTATAAGCAGCAAGGCGAGTAGAATTGCCTACAGAGAAGAACAAGCCACGAGTAGAAGTGTCTTGAACATAGCGTATGATCCTACGAACAGCAGCCAAATGAAGATGACGAGGAGTCTAAAGGAACTGGCTGACTTGTTGTACAGCAAAAGAAATGTTTGGTCTAGTAATGGTGAGATAAACAAGGCTACCCACCAACTTCCTGTATAAACTGGGATCAGCAAGTAAGTCGCCCTCCTCTTTGCGAAGCTTGACATTTAATTCCATGGGAGTATCAACAGAAGTAGCCCCTTGTAGACCAGCTGTAGCCACCAAGTCACTCGCATACTTATGTTGATTGAGGGAAATACCAGAGGGACTATGATGTACCTTAAGACCAAGAAAATATGTGAGAGACCCAAGATCTTTCATATGAAAGGACTCAGAGAGATGAGTTTTGAGCTGACCAAGTAAAGCAGAATCGGAACCAGTGATCACAATATCATCAACATAAACCAAAAGAACAACGATACCCATGTCTGATTTCCGAAGAAACAAGGAAGTGTCATACTTGCTCTGCCTGAATGAAAATTGTAATAAAGTGGTGCGGAATTTATCAAACCAGGCCCTTGGAGCCTGTTTGAGACCATAAAGAGAGCGATGAAGCTTACACACATGTGAAGTCGGAGAGGGAAACAATCCCGGGGGTGGCTTCATATAAATACACTCTTTAAGATCCCCATGAAGAAAATCATTTTTTACATCCATCTGATGTAGTGGCTAATCACTGGAAGCAGCAAGAGCTAGAATCGTATGAATAGTAGTCATTTTAGCCACAGGAGCAAAGGTCTCTTCATAATTGACACCATATTCCTGATTATTCCCAAGTGCAACAAGCCGAGCTTTGTAACGATCCAAACTTCCATCAGATCAAACCTTGACTGAGTAAACCCATTTGCAACCCAGAGGAACAATAGTGGGAGGACAGGGCTCAATGTCCCAAGTGTGATTGGCCTCTAGAGCGGCAATTTCTTCCTGCATAGCTTGTCGCCAACAATCATGCTTAGCAGCATGTGAGTAGCATGTGGGAATTCAAATTTGGACAATGCAGCAGTAAGGGCTGAAATAGAATTGCCAGAACTAGAAGAGGGAAATCCATACCTATTCGGAGGTACAGACACTCGAGAAGAGCGACGTACTGACGGTGCTGCAACTGACTGCATCTGGAGCGTGGTAGGATCAGATATCGGGTGAGCCACCGAAAGAGACTGTGGGCGGGAGCATCTCGTATACACAATACCTGGTTGAAAGCTAGAACTGACTGGATGAAGATCTGAGAACTGTTGCTCAAAGGAGGGAAGGACCACAGTAGAAGAGGATGACACAGTAGAAGAGGATACAGGAAAGAAATGTTGATTTTCAAAGAAAATAACATTCCTAGAAATACGTGTACGATGTAATGTAGGATCATAGCAAACAAATCCCTTTTGACACATATTATATCCCAAGAAAGCACATCGAACAGATTGAGCAGATAATTTATGTCGCTCATGAGGAGGTAAATGAACAAAGCATACACAACCAAAAATACGAAGGTGGTCATAACTAGGTTGCTTAGCAAATAAGCGGAAATAGGGAGACTCCATATGTAGGACTTGAGAAGGTAAATGATTAATCAAGTGAGTAACAGTTTTTAGAGCCTCTACCCAAAACATGGATGGAACAGAAAATTCCAACAAGAGAGTACGTACCACATCTAAAAGATGACGATTTTTGCGTTCGGCAACTCCATTTTTTTGAAGAGTAGAGGGACATGAACGTTGATGAATAATACCCTTAGAAGCCAAGAATGCTTGAAACTCAGTAGACAAATACTCACCACCGGAATCTATGCGTAATGTCTTAATAGAAGTAGAAAATTGATTGTCAACATACGCTAAAAACTAGTGAAAGTACGAAAGACCTCAGATTTAGAGCGAAGAAAGTAGACCCAAGTAAATCTGCTATGATCATCAATGAAAGTCACATAATATTTAAATTTCTCATGTGAACTAACCGGGGAAGGTCCCCAAACATCACTATGGGTAAGATCAAAACAGTGAGATGCTCTACTTGCATGCAAAGGGAAGGGAAGAGTTTTAATTTTACCAAGTTTGCAAGAATCACACTCAAGAGATAAAGAATAACGATCCTTATTACCAGGTAAATCAGAGTTCAATACATGAGATAAGATCTGAGTATTGGAATGGCCTAAACGACGATGCCACACCATACTAAGATCTGAAACATTATTACAAGCAAAAGACTTAATAGAAGAAAGTGGAGAAAAATCTAGAACAGGTAAAAATAGTGGAAACAAGCGCCCCACTTTAGGTCCCTTCGTGATCGGCTTCCCCGTTACCTGGTCCTGCACAACACAACCATTGCCAGAAAAATTAACAGCACAATTGTTATCAACTAATTGGCCAATAGAAATAAGATTCGTGGAAAGCTGAGGAGCAAGAAACACATCAGTGAACTTAGAAGAGGCATCGCCGATAGCAGCTATGGGCAAAGAGCTGCCATTGGCAGTCTGAATGGAAGATTGACCAGCGTAGGGCCGAACATGACACAAAGCGGTGGGATTATTAGTCATGTGATTAGAGGCCCCCGAGTCCACGTACCAGAGTTTAGTAGAATTGTTACCTTGAAACCCCATTGCTGATAGTGCTGAAATTAACATCCGTTGCACCATTTCTGGGGTACAGTAATCTGGTGCAGGAGGTGTAGGAACAGAGCACGCAGCTGAAGGAGAGTCGTGTGTTGCTACAGGAGGGACAATAACCGAAGTTTGAAATGATTGGACCTGACGATTCTAGGGGCGAATACGACATTCTTTGATAATGTGACCCTTCTTCTTGCAATAAGAACAAAACTTCTTAGGGCAAGTGGCAGCAATATGCCCATATTCCTTGCAGCAAAAACACTGTAAGTTTTTAGAATGCATAGGTGGTCCGCGTCCTTGGGCAGCATAAGCTACAGTTGTCGTCCCGGAACTGCCATGAGATTGCTCCAAAATAGCTTGAGTACTAAGGTGTTGCTCTTCGCGAAGTAACTCACCAAAACAAATATCAAGAGAGGGAACAGGAGATCTATTCAGTAAAGAGGAGCGGACATATTCATATTCCGGACGTAGTTTCATAAGAAACTGATCACGCCGGGTAGTCGCGTGAATAGTCTGAATAGTTGAGAGAGCGGCAATAGGAACATCCGCTGTAACTAAATCAGCATATTCATGCCAAAGAGTCAGAAATGCCGAGTAGTAGTCCTGGATGGAAAGATTACCATGTTGAAACATGGCAATCGCATGTTCTAATTGAAAGGGACAAGCATCGTTATCCTGATGATAAACTTTCTTCAAATAAGCCCACATAGATTGAGCGGAGCGATGGGGCCGCAAGTGGGTGACAATATGAGGCTCCACTGAACCAAGAAGCCAAGACATGATGCGTGCATCAAGCACAGCCCATGAAGGAGAAGACCCAACATCCTGAGATTTGTCAAAAGTGGATGGTTTTTCAACATCCGTGCCATCAATATGACCCCAAGGTCTTTTCCCTTGAGAAAAAGTTCAAATTGAAATGCCCAGGTAGAATAATTTGTGCCTATAAACTTAACACACATAGGTGCAGAATCCATAGAAAATAAATAGAACCCGAGACAAAAGGATGGACCAAAAAAAATTCCAGAAGAAAACTGACCCACGACAGCCACAGAAATACTGAGAAAAATGGTTGCGGTTGGGTGCAGCACGTATCAACACAGACTTGATCGAAAAACACAAGAGGCACCTCCGAAACCGAAAAGACAGAAAAGAATTTGAGGGAAGAAAAATTAGCAACCTTGCTCTGATACCATGTCAAAATATTGTGTGAATGGCCGAATACCTTGGCCTTGAGTTTTGTATATTATATATAGACTTTACAAGAATGCTTTACATGAAAAGCAAATAAAAGCAAATAAATTCCAGCATGATTCTAGCCCTATACATGTAAACTATAATCTGTCAAATAATATATGCTAACTGTACAGAATAATAAATGAAGAAATAAGGAAACAATTGTGGGCTAAAATAAGGAAAGAAGGGTGGGCTAAATTAAGGAAAAAAGTGTGGACAACAAGTGTGGGCTAAAATAAGGAAGGAAGTGTGGATAACAAAGTTGTCCTTTGACATTGCCAACAGTTGGTAAGCTTTTGGACTCTAAGGAGACATCCATTAGTTATCTCTTGCGAGCTTGAGAAGGGAAGTCCAAGGTTAATGATCACCTTGAATGGAAAATGCTAGGTGAGAGGCACGAGCCATTGCAAGTTGCATCAGTGATAGGGAATTAGTGCTGAAATCCATTAAAGGGAAACATCTGTACAACACCGGTTAGAGAATTAACTATATGTTAATTCTCTAATGCGAGGAAAAGATTCAAGTGACCGGAGCTCTGTTTTTGCATGAGGAGCCTCCTTGTGAACCTAAAACTCCAAGGAACGCTTTTCTTCATAAGTAATTTCCATTACTTTCTTTTTAGTTTGCTTAAAACAAATCTTTTTTCAACCAAAGTTTATGTTTTCTTCTTAAGCTAACCTTGAAATGAAAAAGCACCAATTCAACTTTGAATTGGTATCAGTTGTAAGTTGAAAACCCTTCCTAGTGAACAATCCTAGAGCCACTATGCTATATTAGCTAAGGCTATCCTAGTGCATGGTGATATATGTTATAAATTTTGTTGATTACTCCCGTTTGAGGACCAAACTCATGATACACCAATTGAGAACGAATCAACACTTATAAATATGAAACTCAAATCTTTCAAAATAAACGTGCCACCATAAACTAAGAGTTCAAGCGAAGACCAATAAATACATATTGGATAGTAAAATAAACTAGAAATATAATATGAACAAATTTATTAATGAAACTAAAATTGTTATATCGTGTTATGCTTTACAAAGCTTTATTCTCTAACCTATAAATCCAATTCCAATGATTTTCGTTTCAAATAATTGTTTTGAAAAACATTATCAAATAAGGCTGAAATTTCTTTCTTAGTAAATTTCTTTTTTCGCCTAAAGCGGATTGTGGATTTCGAATATTTATTCTTTTATTGAAATTTTTTATAAATAGAAGGTTATGATTTCATTAGAGATGGATGCAACTTAAAATTCTTATATTTATGTATAAAAATTTAGAGCAAATTCATTTCAAAATTGGAACCTAGTAGTCGATTTGTAAAGCAGATTTTTCCTAAAATTTTGTTCAAACTAACGAATCCTTTGAAAAAGATTTTTATACACCATTCGTTGGAAGCTAAAGTCCTTCCTGTTATAAAACAAGGATAAATGTAACTCAAAGTAGAGATAAGATATATATTCTTTAACAATATATATAATATGAGGAAGGAATCAGATAAGAGAGTTGAGAGAATGTAAGACAGAGAGAATGAAAGAAATGGAGAAATTTCTTTCTTGCTTGGAGGCACATATTACAGGGGATGGGAAGCCCTTTTGTAGGCTTTCCAAATGGCTTCCATTAATGAATATTAATGGAACTCATAAATAATATTTAATGGTTTCCATTAAGGAGAAGTCATAAATAATATTTAATTAACATTTATTATAATTAATGTGGTGACATTCATTACTTCAATTATAACACTCCCCTTTGGATGTCTACCACATTAGAAGAATATATCTCATTAAAACCTTACTAGTAAAAAACCTGATGGGAAAACCTAGTGAACGAAAAAAGTACAATATTCTTATAATTATTTGAGTTTCTCTTGGTATGTTAAGATTGCCTCGTTAAAAACCTTGCTAGTAAAACCCAATAGGATAAAACTTGGACGAAGGGAAAAAGAGTACAATACACTAACACCTTAATACAAGCATACTCCCACTCATGTTGATATCTTTGAGTCGATGCATTCCAATATTCTGTATTAACTTCTTGAATGTTGAGGTTGGTAGTGATTTTGTGAATAAATCTGCTAGATTATCACTTGAGCGTATTTGTTGCACATCAATTTCACCACTCTTCTGAAGTTCATGTGTATAAAAGAATTTTGGTGAAATGTGTTTACTTCTATCTCCTTTAATATAATCCCCTGTTATTTGTGCAATGCATGCAACATTATCTTTAAATAATATTGTCGAGTCACCTTTGATAAAAGAGACTCCACATGATTCTTGAATATGTTAGATCATAGATTTTAACCATATGCATTCACGACTTGCTTCATGAATTGCTAATATTTCTGAAAGATTTGATGATGTGGCCACCATTGTTTGTTTGATAGATCTCCATGAAATAGTAGTACCATTGCAATTAAACACATACCCTATTTGTGATCTACCTTTATGTGGATCTAAAATATATTCTACATTTGCATATCCAAACAATTGTTTCTTTGATTTCCTTGAGTAAAATAGAATAATATCAGTAGTTCCGCGAAAATAATGCAATATATGTTTGATACCATTTCAATGTCTTCAAGTTGGAGCAGAACCCTATCTTGCTAATAAATTGACAGAAAAAGCAATGTTTGGACATGTACAATTAGCAAGATATATAAGTGCACCAATAGCACTAAGATATGGTACTTTAGGACTAAGTAATTCTTTATTTTTTTTCGCAAGGACAAAATAAGTCATTTTTCACTCCAAGTGATCGGACAACCATTGGAGAACTCAAAGGATATGCTTTATCCATATAAAAATGTTTCAAAACTTTCTTAATGTATGTTGATGATGTACTAAAACTCCATTTGGAAAATGCTCGATCTGTAGGTCGAGACAAAATTTTGTTTTTCCAAGATCTTTCATCTCAAATTCATTTTTCAAGTAATTTGTTGTTTTTATGAGCTCTTGAGGAGTTCCAACAAGATTTAAGTCATCAACATACACTGCAATAATTGCAAATCTGGTTTTTGATTTCTTAATGAAGATGCATGGGCATATAGGATTATTAACATACCCTTCTTTTAGCGAGTATTCGCTAAGGCGATTATACCACATGCATCCAAATTGCTTTAATTCATACAAAGATCATTGTAACTTGATTGAGTACATGCTACAAGGCTTTGTACTATTTGTTTCAAGCAATTTAAATCCTTAAGGGATTTTCATGTATATATCATTATCCATGGATCTGTATAAATATGTTGTAATAACATCCATGAAACGCATATCCAATCCTTTTAAAATTGCTAAACTAATTAAGAAACAAAATGTGATCGCGTTCATGATGGAAGAGTATGTTTCCTCGTAGTCAATACCAGGTCTCTATGAGAAACCTTATACTACTAATCGCATTTTATATCTTATGATCTCATTATTCTCATTGTGTTTTCACACAAATACCCATTTTTACCCAACAAGCTTTACATCTTCAAGTGTTTAGACTATAGGTTCAAAAACTTCTCATTTTGTTAATAAGTCTAACTCTGTCTGCATAACTTCTTTCCATTTTGGCCAATCATTTATATGTTGGCATTCTTCCACATTTCGTGGTTTGGGATCTTTATCATTTCTTATGATATCGAAGGCCACTTGGAAAATGAAAATTTTGTTAATAACAATATTATTTCAATCTCATTTTCTCCCGTGTGCACATAGTTTACCGAGATCTCATAATTTTCAGGTACCTGTGCCTCTTCAAGGGTTTCTCATTCAATTTGTGCCTCTTCAAGGGCTTCTTGTTCAATATGTGCCTCTTTAGGGGCTTTTTGCATTATTTATGCCTATTATGGAGCTATAGATTTATCAATTTTAAATTGATTAGTCATTTTGATGGCCTCTTCTAAAGTGCCAAGTTTTTTTTTTGTAATATCCTCTTTCGGGGAGTTACATCACTTGATTTGATAGGTCTACCATGCTTCAGGCATATCTTAGATTCATTTGTTAACTGTTCTACAAGGACATCAATTCATGTTGGAGTATTCACGGTTGGGATATGTGACTTTGTCACTTTCTTTGTATCAACGAACGCATCTAGTAGTTGATTTTCAAGATTTTACAAATGAATGATTGATTACTACTCAAAACGTGCTCTTTTATATCTTAGAATTAACTAATTTGAAACACTTTTGAGTAGTAATTAATACATTTTAACTCAATTGGCACATTAAGGAACCTAGCAAGGGTTACTAATCAGTTTTTGGCTAGTTTTGGTGTTTTTGGTAGCTTTTTTATCATTGAAGCAAGCCAAGAATGAGGGAGAATTTTGTGCAACACTTGGAAATAGGTTTCCAAGTCAATCAAGAGATGCAAGGAAGAAAAACAGAGAGAGAAATCCAACATGAAGCAATTTCGCATGGCTATGCGAAATCTTCGCATGCTATGCTAAATTCAAAAGGAGAGCAGCTTTATGAAAAATTTAGAGTACTTCTTGGAGTCCATTGTATACATTCTATATATCGTTTCGAAGCTTGGGAAGTCAGAAGTCCAACGCTTTAAACAGTGTGCAAATCGGAGCTGAAATGAAGAAGTTATGACCATTTGAAGACAACTGCACCAAGTTGGAGGGTCATTTCGCACCCTATGCAAAATTTCGCAAGCATTGCGAAATGACTACTAAGTGAAAGACAATTTCGCACCCTATGCAAAATTTCGCAAGCCTTGTAAAACCAAATGCTGAAGAGCCAAGCCAAAAATGAATTTCGCACACCATGCGAAATCTCACATGGCCTGTGAAATCTCCCTGTGTAATTTCCAGATATTTGCGCACCGACTCCGCTAGATTTTTATCTCCAAATATTTATCTCCAGATTTTTATCTCCAGATATTTTGTGTAATTCCCTATTTTCTCCTTGTAACCAACCAATGATAGGATTTTTTGGTTAGAAAGTTTAAAGGAGGGTTAAAAAAACCTCTCTCTCTCTCTCTCTCTCTCTCTCTATATATATATATATATATATATATATATATATATATATATATATATATCCTTATATCTTGTAAATGAGAAGAAGGAGGATCGTAGTAAGAAATATATTTACAAAGCACTTGCTCTACCTTTTCTTCGAATTTTGTTTTCATTTTCTTTCTAGCCAAACATCCTCTAAGGCCTCAAAAGATGAGTGGCTAGGCTTTTTGTTTCTTAGACTGAAGGAAGCTAGGTAAAGGATTCGGATACAAAAGTGGGAGTTTTCCTTGTTTTAAATGAGGAGAAGTTGTGACCCGTTAATGGCTTTTATTTTTATATTTAACTTAAAATCCCTTAAAATCACCTAGGCCAACACTTGGTAAGCTTTTCGGACTCCTTAGAGATCCATTAGTTATCTCTTGCGAGCCTCTAGGAGGTGGTTTAAAGGTAAGATTACCTACAATAGCCAACACTTGGTAAGCTTTTCGGACTCCCTGGAGATCCATTAGTTATCTCTTGCAAGCCTTTGAAGGGTAATCCAAGGTTAGGATCACCTTGAATGGCCAATACTAGATGAGAGGTACGAGCCATTGAAAGATGATTCACACTGAGAGGACTTTAGTGTTTGAAACCATTAATGGGAAGCAACTGTAACACACCGGTTCGGGATATAACCATTCTTAATGTTATTGTCCCCAACGCAAGGAAAAGATCCAAAATCTCCCCCTTTTGTCTAAGAAACCTGAACCTAGTGACCCAAAACTCCAAGAAACCTTTTCTTTGCAATTAATCTCAGTTACTATTTTTGGTTAACTTAAAACCAACCTTTTTCAACCCAAAATTATGTTTTCTTTTAAAGCTAACTCATAAAAGAAAAACCATCATTTCAGTACTTTAAATAATATCATGTGTCATATGAAAACCCATCCCTGTGGACGATCCTAGAACCACTATACTATGCTAGCTATGCTACCCTAGTGTATGGTGAATTAGGTTTATAAATTTTGTTGATAATTCCCGTCTGATGACTGAATCAAAGTAGAACACCAATTGGGGACGAATCAAATGGCGCCGTTGTCGGGGATGGTGCCACTTCATAGTGATATAACCTTTCCAGAGCACTTGTGATCTTCATCACAAGTTTGGTGATTTTTCTTTTCTTTTACTAACTCTTTTTTGTTTCTTTTTATTTGTTTTTGTTTTTAGTTTATCATTTATTTGTTTCTGTTTTTAGTTTATCTTTTATCTAGTGTCAGTTGACCTTAATTTTTTTTTTCTAGAATTGTTTTTCTTTTGTTTTCTTTGTGTTTGTTTCAATAATTACTAGTTGTGCATGCCTTGTTGGATATGAGATAGTAAGGGAAGCTTGGTGAAGGAGTGTCCTACCATTCCAGCAGCGAGAGAAATGTTTGGTGATCACAACACCTATAATTCAAATTGTAGGAATCATCCAAATTTCTCTTGTGAACCACAACCATGTCAGTACACACAACTTGCTCAAGCACCACAGCAAGGCTCGAATCTTGAACAATCTATTGTGAACCTTAGCAAGGTTGTGGGAGACTTTGTAGCAGATCAGAAGGCCATTAATGCTCAGCTCAGTCAAAGAATTGACAGTGTGAACAAAAATCTGGATGGGATACAATATGATCTGTCTCAGAAGATAGACAATCTACAATACTCAATCTAAAGGCTTACCAACCTCAACACAGTGCGAGAAACAACCTTATCAAAATCCCAAGGGTATCCATATTGTGGAGACTCAAAAGGGAGAAACTTCAATGGTGAGGGAAGTCGAAGCAGTTATGGTTGATCATCCCACATTCAAGCCAAAGCATGATGAAGGGTTACCTAAACCCTCAGATTTGCTTGCTACTCTATCCCCTTGGACGAGGAGAAAAGAAATGCAACCCTTGCTCAATAAGGTGGAGATACAGAAACATGCTAAGGAGGAGCCCCCAAAGCTTATTCTTAACCCGCTACCTCTAGAGATGAAATATAAATACCGAGAAGAAAACGAAGCAAAGGTTGTATTGTCAAGTTGCCATCCCCAACAAATGTAAAAGGAGGAATTCATCCTTCTTGATCCACAACAAACTTGACAAGACCAGTTTTTTGGATGGACTTAGTCTTTCTAAAGACTAGCAAGTCCATATCTTTTTGTTTTAGTTTTGAATTATTTTGATTTTGATTTCTCGCTTTAATTTTACTTTGGTTTGATTTAACTTAGATTTTTTTATGATCGATTGCAAGGGGATTTCAAACAAAGCAGAAAACAGGATAGTTCGCACCCCTGCGAAATTTTCGCAAGGCATGCGAAATTCATGGTTCGTTTCGCATAGGGTGCGAAACTTTGCACACCTTGCTAAACACAAATTTTCGCAGAGAGAGAAAAAAAAATTCATAGGTGCGAATTGCCTTGCGAATTTGCCTTGTGAAATTGCTTTGCAAATTTACTGTGCGAATTAAGTGTGCAAAATTATAAGGAGTCTGCGAACCCATTTCGCACACCCAAAAGGCACTGTGCGAAAACCAAAATGCCCTGCGAATCCCTTTGCCACCTTGCGACGCCCCACCTGAGGATGCATCATCTCTACTAGAGGCCCCCGCTACTTGATCATTGGACATCTCTTTATCCTATTGTATTTACATATTATATTAGTAGAGATTGTTCCTTGTTTTGATGCTTTATATTCTGGGATTGGATGTATTACCTGATCATATTTCATATTGTACTTTCTCAAATTAATATATTGACATTATTTTTTGTTATACTTAGCATTTTTCTATTTCCTCTTCTCATGACTGTTTTGTTTTTTGTTGTTGACTTAGGTGGTTTCTCCTATACGACTCAGACTCCATGTCACTCAGGAGGTACCACTTCCTCTCTATATTTTCAATCGATCTTGACACATTGAAGACAATGTTGATCTTGGTTGGGGGGAGAGTTGAGGAAGTAAGTATTGTTAATAATGCTAAGTTATTTTGTTAATTTAGTTACTTTTTACTTAATTTTAAAATTAAAAAAAAAAAGTTTTTACTCTACTCTTCATGGTTATTAAGGAAAAATTCTCAAAATGAAATGGGAGAAATTGAGTTCTTGTCTTTTTACATGAATATTAGAGTCGTATTATGCTTATTAAGGTTGATGAATTATTGAAACTCCTATTAAATTCAATCTTATTTCTTCCACTTTAATCTTACCACACACTGTGCACTTTAGGTTCCGCTTATAAGATGAAAAACTATTTCACCCCCTGAACTTAGGAAAATTTAGACTTGGTACCTTCGACCTCGTTTTAATAGTGTTGGGACACCTTATAAAAGGCCATTGAGCCTTTGAAAAAATAAATAAATAAATAAATAAGAAAGAACAAAGTGTTACACTTGCCTTGAAACCCGAGCAAGGTTCGAGGGGTATATGGTGAAAGTCTTTAAAACCTGGTGCCCTAAGCCTTGATTGGTTGGGAGTCACCAACCTCGATGCTCGTTACAAGGGTGAATAGGTGGAATTTAACATATTATAGGTGCTTGGGTATTAAATTCCAATCTCAAAAGTCCGGGGTAAAATCCGAGGAGTTAGAGGTCGAAAGATCCTTAAAGCTTGATGCCCTAAACCTTGATTGGTTGGGAGTCATCGATGGATCCCCATTACATGGACACTTTAGAAAACAATACCTTTAGTATTGCACTCCTACAATGAAAAAAAAATGTGAAATAAAATAGGTGCATTCTTAGCCTATTGGAGGTTGATCAGTTTGCTAAGATTTGATAAAGAACTAGGTTGGGGGGAGAGTATAGTTCAACATACTATAATCAAAAACTAATAAATAACACTTAGATTTTTGTGGAAGAGTAAGGTTTGGCCCTTTGGGAGTGGAAATTCCTTTGATGCTTAAATTTGCAAAATACCTACTCTCTATAAATTGTGATTCGGTAAGATATTTGATGACTCTTGTTGAAAGTTGGGTTTTGCCTCTTTGATGTTCCATATGAGAGTATAATCCGTATCATGCCACTTGAAAAATTTTTGGAGTGATCAACATGATTTTGTAAATTATATTACTGCCTATTTTTCTTTATCTCTCCTTCATTGCTAAGGGACTAGCAATGTGTCGGTTAGGGGGAGTGATTACTACTCAAAAAGTGCTCTTTTATAGCTTGGAATTAACTAATTTGAAACACTTTTGAGTGGTAATTAATACATTTTAACTCAATTGGCACATTAAGGGACCTAGCAAGGGTTACTAATCAATTTTTGGCTAGTTTTGGTGTTTTTGGTACTTTTTTTATCATTGAAGCAAGCTAAGAATGAGGGAGAATTTTGTGCAACCCTTGGCAATAGGTTTCCAAGCCAATCAAGAGATGCAAGGAAGAAAAACAAAGAGAGAAATCTAACGTGAAGCAATTTCGCATGGCTATGCGAAATCTTCGCATGCTATGCGAAATTCAAAAGGAGAGCATCTGCAGGACAAATTTAGAGCACTTCCTGGAGTCCATTGTATATATACTATATATCGTTTCGAAGCTTGGGAAGTCAGGAGTCCAACGCTTCAAACGGTGTGTAATCGGAGCTGAAATGAAGAAGTTATGGCCATTTAAAGACAACTGTACCAAGCTGGAGGGTCATTTCGCACCCTGTACGAAATTTTACAAGCCTTGCGAAACTAAATGCTGAAGAGCCAAGCCAAAAATGAATTCGCACACCATGCGAAATCTCGCATGGCCTACAAAATCTCCCTGTGTAATTTCCAAATATTTGTACACCGACTCTGCTAGAGTTTTATCTCCAGATCTTTTGCGTAATTCCCTATTTTCTCCTTGTAACCAACCAATGATAGGATTTTTTGGTTAGGAATTTTAAAGGAGGGTTAAAAAGACCTCTCTATATATATCTCTTATATCTTGTAAATGAGAAGAAGGAGGATCGTAGTAAGAAATATATTTACAGAGCACTTGCTCTACCTTTCCTTCGAATTTTGCTTTCATTTTCTTTCTAGCCAAACGTGCTCTAAGGCCTCAAAGGATGAGTGGCTAGACTTTTTGTTTCTTGGACTGAAGGAAGCTAGGTAAAGGATTCGGATACAAAAGTGGGAGTTTTCCTTGTTTTAAATGAGGAGAAGTTGTGACCCGTTAATAGCTTTTATTTTTATATTTAACTTAAAATCCCTTAAAATCACTTGGGCCAATACTTGGTAAGCTTTTCGGACTCCTTGGAGATCCATTAGTTATCTCTTGCGAGCCTCTAAGAGGTGGTTTAAAGGTAAGATTACCTATAATAGCCAACACTTAGTAAGCTTTTCGGACTCCCTGAAGATCCATTAATTATCTCTTGCGAGCCTTTGAAGGGTAATCCAAGGTTAGGATCACCTTGAATGGCCAATACTAGGTGAGAGGTACGAGCCATTGAAAGATGATTCACACTTAGAGGACTTTAGTGTTTGAAACCATTAATGGGAAGCAACTGTAACACACCGGTTCGGGAGATAACCATTCTTAATGTTATTGTCCCCAACGCAAGGAAAAGATCCAGAATCTCCCCATTTTGTCTTAAAAACTTGAACCTAGTGACCCAAAACTCCAAGAAACCTTTTCTTTGTAATTAATCTCAGTTACCATTTTTGGTTAACTTAAAACCAACCTTTTTCAACCCAAAATTATGTTTTCTTTTAAAGCTAACTCATAAAAGAAAAACCATCATTTTATACTTTAAATAATATTATGTGTGATATGAAAACTCATCCCTGTGGACAATCCTATAACCACTATACTATGCTAGCTATGCTACCCTAGTGTATGGTGAATTAGGTTTATAAATTTTGTTGATAACTCCCGTCTGAGGACTAAATCAAAGTAGAACACCAATTGGGGATGAATCAATGATCCTTTGAACTTCTAGTTCACATTGATTTGTATGAGGATCAAGATGGGACATAATAGATGCGTTCCAAGTAATTTCTCATCGTTCTTCAGGAATCGGCTTTTCTCCCCTTAATGACGGGAAAACACTCTCATTAAAATGACAACCCACAAAGTGGCCTGTAAAAACACCGCCTGTTAAAGGTTCAAGATATCTTATGATAGATGGAGAATAAAAACCTGCAAAAATCTCAAGTCTTCGTTAGGGACTCATTTTAATGCATTGTGTAGGTGCAATTGGTACATATACTGCACAACCAAAGATTCGTAAGTGAGAGATATTTGGTTGTTTTTCAAACACAAGTTGTGAAAGGGAGTATTTATGGTAAGTTGTAGGTCGAATACGAACTAAAGCTGCAACATGCATAATAGCATGTCCCCAAGTAGAAGTAGGTAATTTGGTTTTCATTAGTAATGGTCAAGCCATTAATTGAAGACGTTTGATGAAGGATTCTACTAAACCATTTTGGGTATGAGTATGAGCAATAGGATGCTCAACATTTATCCCTACTGACATGCAATAGTCAATGAATGTTTGAGCAGTAAATTTGCCAGCATTATCAAGACGTATTATCTTAATTCGAAATCTAGAAATTGTGCTCGCAATCTAATTATTTGTCTAAGGAGTTTAGCAAAGGCAACGTTACGTGTAGAAATGAGACAAATATGTGACCACCTAATAAAAGCATTTATTAAGATTATAAAATAACGGAATGGTCCACATGGTGGATTTATAAGCCCACATATGTCCCCATATATTCTTTCTAAAAAGACTGGTGACTCAGATATGACTTTAGTAAAAGATGGTCTAACTATCAATTTCCTTTATGAACAATCAGCACATGAGTATTCATTAAGCAAAAAAATCTTCTGGTTTTTTAATGGATGTCCATGTGAGTGTTCGATTATTTGATGCATCATTGAAGACCCTGGGTGACCTAGTCTGTCATGCCAAATGACTAAAACTTTTGGGTCATTGAACTTTGATTCACGACAACATATGATTCAATAGGCTTTATAGTTGTACGATACAACCCAGAGGAGAAACCTGAGAGTTTTTCCATTATAAGCTTCTGGCCAAATATAATGGAAGTAATGTAAAGATATTCTACATTATTTTCATTCATAGTTTCAATATGAGATCCATTTCTACATACATATTTAAAACTAAGCAAATTTCTTCTAAATTTGCTAGAATATAAAGCGTCATTTATCTGGAATCTAGTTCCATTTGGTAGCGTTATGTTTGCTCTTCTAGGGCCTTCAACTAAGTTTGTAGTACCAGATATGGTACTTACATTAGTTTTTATTAAAGTCAATTTGAAGAAATATCTTTTATCTCAAAAAATTGTGTGCGTAGTTGCACAGTCTGCGAGACATACATCATCATGATTCATCTTGAGACCAAATAACACATAGATTTTAGATATAACTAATATTAAAAAAAAAACAAGGCATAATGTAAATAACAAAAGAAAATCATATATAAATATAAGACATAATAATATATTATTTAACATATAAAATAATATCAATCAATGTTAATATTCTCATCATTTATTAAATGATCTATTTTTTCACTAGGACCTCCAAAGAAATCAATGTCATAGTAGGTTAGGTCCAATGCATCATCATCGGTAAAGTTCATCTCTATCTCTTTTGCTTTTGCTTTTATTGATGCTTGGTAAAGGTCGACCAAATGTTTGGGTGTGCGACAGGTACACGACCAATGCCCCTTCATACCACATTTATAACAATTATTCTCATCATTCTTAGGAGGTTTATCTTGTAAACACTTCCCATTTTATTGTTTTGCCTCAGTATTATTCCACTTCTGGTGGTGCAATGAGGCTTTTTTTTTCTGAGAATTTGATGAATTATTACCATAAGAACCATGGTATCAGGGATTTCTTCCACGACCACAACCATGTCCATGTCCATGTCCTTATCCTCATCCACGTCCATGAGTTTGGGACGATATTGCATTCACTTCAGGGAATGGTTCAGATCCAGTTGGACGAGACTAGTGATTTCTCATCAAAAGCTCATTATTTTGTTCAACAACAAGAAGACATGATATTAATTCAAAATATTTTGTAAATCTATGCTCTTGATATTGTTGTTGCAAGAGCACATTCGAGGCATGAAACGTAGTAAAAGTTTTTTCCAACATGTCTTATTCTGTGATTTTTTTTCTCCACACAACTTTAATTGAGAGCTGATTTGAAAAATACGGAGTTATATTCACTAACAATTTTAAAATCCTGTAGCCTCAGGTGCATCCAATCATATCAAGCTTTTGGAAGAATCATAGTTTTCTGGTGGTCATATCTTTTCTTCAAATTACTCCATAGAGTAAAAAGGTCTTTTACTATAAGATACTCATTTTTTAAACCTTCATGGAGGTAACGACGAAGGAAAATTAGCATTTTTACGCGATCCTACAGGGATGCTTGATTTCCTTCTTTGATCATAGTTCCGAGATTCATTGCATTAAGATATATTTCAGCATAAAGGATCCAAGATAGATAGTTCTTTCCCGAAATGTCAAGTGCCACGAATTCGAGCTTTGTGAAATTCGACATTATTAAATAACTTCATATATATATATATATATAACAAAACAATATTATTAGAATTAGTTATAATAAATTGATAGCACTTGTATAACTTTTGATTATAAACAAAATCAAATAATTTGCTTATAACTTTTAACAATATATAACAAACAAAATCTAACAACAATATAAATATGTAAAATTTTATTCTATATAAACAACTTTAAGTTTAAGGTACGAGAATTACCTTTAGAGCAATTTGTGCTGATAATGTGCATTAAAACGAGGATAAATGCAACTCAAAGTAGAGATAAGACATATATTCTTTAATAATATATATAATGGGAGGAAGGGATCAAAGAAAAAAGTTCGGAGAATAAAAGACAGAGAGAATGAGAAAAATGGAGAAATTTCTTTCTTACTTGGAGGTACATATTATAGGGGATGGGAAGTTATTTTATAGACTTTTCAAATGGCTTCCATTACTATTTTTATTAATGAATATTAATGAAACTTATAAATAATATTTAATGGTTTCCTTTAAGAAGAAGTCATAAATAATATTTAATTAACATTTATTACAATTAATGTGGTGACATTCATTACTTCAATTATAATACTTTCGGTTTTTTTTTTCATATTATTATTAGAGTTATTCTCACTTGCCACGTGGGCAACCTTGATTCTACCCTCAAAAAATAATTTTCATTCTCGACTTACGTGGCAAGAAATTCTGTTGCGATAACAGGATTTACAATTGGCCAATAACACACTGCCACGTAAAATTGTCACGTGACTGCACCAAAGATGTCACGTGGAATTCACTTGATATTCCCAATCACAGGCGTGGCCTTCTCCTTACCCATCCATCCATCTTCTTTCATTTCGCAACACAATTCAGCTTCGAGCCTCTGCAAACACCCCTCACCAAAACGACGTCGTTAATGGAGACGATCGTCTCAAATTCGATGCCTATCTCTGTCTCATCCCTCCCTCCGGTTCGTGTAGTTCCCTCCCCAAGAAAACTAGAGTTCAGCTCATTCACGCCTAAAACGACGTTGTTCGGGTCGCGGAGTCAGAGGAAGATAGGGTTCCGATGCTCTCCGATGCGCAGAGCTGCGGTGACGTGCGGCGGCGTCACGGAGATCAAGGAGAGCCAGTTCTCCGACGTCGTTTTGAAGGCTGATGGGCCAGTTCTCGTAGAGTTCGTCGCCACTTGGTGCGGTCCCTGCCGGTTGATCTCTCCGGCTATGGAAGCGATTGCTCAGGTTTTCATTTATTCTCTTTATCCATTTGAAGTGCATTGGTTTTATTGTTTCGCGTTGTTTGTGTTTGGCTGCCGGGAAAACGAGCGAAAAGCTTAGAAAAAAAACAGAAAAGAATGGAATTGTTGTATGTTGAAGAGCCTGCTCGGAAGCAGAAATGATATCGGCTTCTACTTTTTTAAAACAGAACGTGATTTTATAACAGTGAGTCGTTTTAGGAGATGTTAGAATTTCTTTCAATTTGTACTAGTGCGTTGCTTTTGTAGCTCTGTGCTGTTTGTTTGGTTGCCCAGAAACGGAAAAAAAGAAAAAAAAAATGAAGAGAGAAAAGAACGAAAATTTGAATATTGAGGGCCTGTTTGGCCTAGAAATGAGGAATGCTTTTAGTTTTTTGAAACAGAAAAATGGAAATGAGGCGTAAAACATGTTTTCTGGTAACATAATTTGAAGAGCTGTTTCAGAAAACATTGTAAAAATAAGTCATTTAGAAATCAATAAAAATTTGTTTTCAGCATTTTATAAAATGCAAGCACTATAATCATTGAAAATGATCCAAAAAAAGAAGTGTTTGCTGTTTTCATTTTGGTAACAAACAGTCTGAACCTTTCATTATTTAGGACCTAGACAAACAAACAGAGCTTTCTACTGAGACTAGCACCACTGCCAATGTTGACTGGCAAAACATTATAAAATAAGATTGAGGGCTTTGTTTTCTTTTTATCCAGTTTCTGAGCAGGCAAACAGGGATACTAAAAAGCATAGTGACATACTGACGTATTTGGGAATTTTGAACTAGCTAATTGGGCATCAGTAAATATTTATCAGAATGATGAGGGAAAATTTTGGGAATGAATTCATGAGTAACTGTAAAACTAATATATTTTAAAAAAAATTCCTTTGAAACGAGTGTTTTAATTATTTATCAGGAGATAATTATTTGGAATCCTGTAAAATAATTTTGGATTGTTCATAATATATGGGGTGTTTGTTAAAGGTTTGAATATTACGTGAAACTATAGGATAAATATTATTTTGATTTGTCTGTTGAAAAATTGAGAATAAATTTGGAAAATTTAAAAATGATTTGAGAAATGTAAAGTTATATATACTTAAAAGCTATACTGAAATTATACTAAGAGTATGTGTCTGTCATTTTCCTGTCTTTAGAAGAAACATAACTGTGCAATTAATTTCGAAAGCACTCTCCCACTTCTATTAGATCCTCAATTTTTGTTAAATGGTAAAAACAAGAACCTTCGTAGGGAATATGAAGTTCAGTTTTAGGTCTTTCCAGAAATAATGAGTTTTAGGTTTCTGAAACTGGGGAAAAAGGAATAAGAAGCACTTTGAAACCAGAAAGAATAGGGCTTGTTTGGCAACATTTTTAGAACAAACTTTTGAAAATGATTTTTTAAAATAGTTCTCAATTATTTTCTGGAATGAAATTTGTTTTTGAACTCAAAATATGTAAAACAATTTTATTGGCTAATTCTCTGTGAAATCACTTTTTGCTTGTAAATAATATATATATATATGTATATATTATTGTCTAATCTCCATATTTCTAACAGTTTCTCAAAAAATTCTACTAAAAACACCTCAAGTTCTTTAGCTTAGTGATTTTTATAGCCTATTTATTTAATGATCCATAGAGAAACTGAAGCAGGGATTGGGTGAATATTCATTGCAAATCCATTAATAGTAATGATTATTTTGCTGAAGCAGAGCGTGATATCAGGTGTCCACTTATTTGTATGCTCACTAGGCTTATCTGAGTTGTTGCTCTGTAATTTATGTTTACTATCTTTATTTAGTGCATTATTCTCAAGATGTTATGGAGTTGAAAGGTACCTATGGTAGTGTCAATAGGCCTGGAGTGGGAGTAATTTTGTAGTATTCATAGACTTGATACTATTTTGTTTAGTCATTTTTTTCTTTTACTGTTTTTTCCTTTTCTTTTTCTTTTTCAAAATAAGAGCAGATGTATAGGATGCAGATAAAGAAATGATCCCAAATAAACATAGAAAGTAGTACAAGTATTAGGTCTCATTTGGGTATCCTTCGAATTTTTAGAAATAGAAGCTAGTAATGATTTTTGTATCGAAAGTAGAAACTCTTATAAAAAAATTTATAGACTTATTTTATGTCTTTAAAAATTTATTTTAAACAATTTTAAAACTTAAAGTAATATAACCTTTGATGCAGTATAGAAAGTAAAATGCAAGGAGAGTATAATTGAAAGGACCTTAGGAATCACTCCTAGAAACCTTTAGGCTTCACACTCAAGTACTCTTTGTATCACACAAAGAAAATATACTGATCTTTCTCTCCTTCTTATACTTATCAGTTGTTGGTTCCTTCTTCAGTGCTACCTCCTCGGGCAGCTGCTCCAGCTTTTCCTCCTCTTGAACACCCTGCAAAAGGGTGCCTAGATGGGTTCCGGGTAGACTTCTCCGATGTTAAGTTAGTTGAAGCCTTTTTTGCCTTAGGAAGGAAGAAATGCAGAAAAAACCACTTACCTCAGATTCTTGTGATTTCATTGTCTTATATCATGAATTTTGTATTCATAACTAAGGTTCTTTTTAAATTTTGTTTTTAATGGTGCAGTAGCATCTCATTGATGGTGTGTGACAATAGAGTTGAGCGTAATAGATGTGTATTTATGGAGTGACCCTGCTCAGTTAGGTTTTGTGTGTATGGGGTTCAGCGCCCATTTAGGGGAGGAGTCTGGGTCCCCACAATGCCCCCCTTTTCCTGATTAGGCTTGATGGAGCCAAGAGAGCTAGGTAGGAAAAGAAGCATTTTGTGTGGTTCTACTGTGCAGCAAGAAAAGGCTTTAGGCTTTAGGCTATGTTCTGGTTTTAACACAAGGTCAGATTATATTGGAAGAGCTGTTGGCTTTGTTTAATTAAGAGCAGTTATGATTTTAAGCTCATCTTAGCTCTTACACCTAGTTAGGATAGATACTACCCACAAAGTGAATCAAGCCATACATACCCATGTATCTTCAACTCTGACTATATTTTAAAAGCATAAACAATTTAGGCTAAGATCAAGTTTATGCCTAAACATCATTGGGAAGTAGACCAGACTTTGTCAATGATGAAGAAATTGGTGATGCTGACGGAATTTGCTGAAGGTAATGGAGAAATTGGAGAGTTTGATAAAAGCTGCTAAAGGAAGTAACTTCGCATTGATAATCTCCTCAAAGCTATGCAGAAACTAAGTGGAGGGACAGTGTGGCAAGGTCCAGACACTTTGCAAGGAAAGGAGAAGGTTTACAATAAGGGTTATATGACTTTGATAAGCTTATTGTTGCTTGTTGTTTTCTTTTAATCCTGTGGTATGGGCAGTTCGCACTAGGATGGATTCAACTAAATTGCTTGAAAATATACATCGTAGGAGACTTTCCTCCTAATCTAAGTCATCAATGGTCTGAGTGGAAGCTGTTGTTTATGATTTGGTAAGGAGTTTTACTTGTCTGTCTCAGGGGGTGTGCCCTGTGTCCACCAATAATTGGGGTTTTAGGGTTTAATATATTTAGGGCAAGGCACCAGCAATGGATTAAATCTGGCAGTCCCTTTTTTTTTTTTTTTTTTTTTTTTTGTTATGACACCTGCAAGAGTGGATATTCCTATGGCTTGGAAGCATGCCTTCTACCCATTGGAATCCAACTTTTTGTTAAATTTCTTTTCTTGCTGGAACTATGGCCTTGGTGGGCATTGTGGCCTTGAGTGGGCACTATGACCTTGAGTGGGCATCGCAACCTTGAATGGATACGGGGCTGTGTGGCACTGTGGGCTTGAGAGGGCGTTGTGGCCTGAGAGGGTGTTGTGGCCTTGAGATGGCATTGTGGCCTTGAGATGGCATTGTGGCCTTGAATGGGCACAATGGCTTGAGTGGGCATTGCAGCCTTGAATGGACACTGGGTTGAGAGGCGTTGTGCCTTGAGAGGGCGTTGTGGCCTTGAATGGGCACTATGGCCTTGAGTGGGCATTGCAGCCTTGAATGGACACTGGGGCACTGGGTTGCTTTACACAATCCAGCACAAAGCCAAGGATAATCCACCAAAACTCTCTCCTTAAACCAATCATTTGAATGCCATGAAAGCAGAAGCTCCTTCACAAATCTAGGAAGCACTTGGACTAAGCTCAACCTCTACATCATTATTCTAAAGTGCAACTTTGAACAGGCAATGGATAACAAGAAAAACAATGAACAACACCATACATGGCGAAGTCTCCTGTCATAACACTGTTATGCTTCTATTTTGAAGTTATTTAAACTTAAAACATTGAGAGAAAATTTCCAAGCATAAAATATTTCCTTCTGGGATATTCACAAAGTTCCAGATAGATAGTATTCATGTGTCCCGTGCTTTTGATTAATGAGATGAAAAAATTGAAGGATATTGTTGAAGTTTCGTGATATATACTGTACCTTCTGAACTCGTTGTTATTTATAGGACTAAAAACTTTAACGCTCATTATGGAAACTTGTTGAATGCATCTCATGTTTTGTGGCTTATTTCTAGCAAGCTGGCTGGAAGTTTGTGCTTGTTGGGTTGAAGAACCAGTCATGGTTCATAGCCACATGGTATTGATTTATTAAGCATTTATTGATACCTCCCTTCTTCACATGTTTTCCTTCAGAGAGGGGAATGACACCTAAGATCTAACCAGCTACTTTTGGGTTCCTTTTTAGTTGCTGGCCAATGGATTCTAGAGAAGTGTCATACAGACAAAATTGAAACTCTGTGGTTGAAACTAAACTTTTAGGATCTTCCTTTTGAATTTCGTCTGAACTGTGCGAGGATAAAGAATCTATATGCCAAGGTAGCGGGAGCTTGAGGGATGGAGCGAGAGAGCGAGCGAGAGAGCGAGGGCGATGAGGGAGGGTTTCGCGAAGGAAAGCGAAGAAGGAGAAGAAGGAAAGAGGGGAGTTTTGGGGTGGAGTCAAAGACTTTCGAGATCGGGGTGGAGGAGAAACAGGGCAAAACCCAAATCGTTATTGAGGAAAGCAAGGGAGGGGTTTCTTCATGGGTCGTTTGGGGCTGTTGAGTGTAGAAATACTACTGGACAGCTTGAACCAGTGTATTAAGGCAGAGGATAAAGGAAAATGGGAAAGAGGTTGGAGGGAGAATGGGAGAGCCTATTCCATGGTGCGGGATGAGAACAAAGCAGGGGCTTTCATTAAATTAGGGGTGGTTGAACAGGAAAAGAGAAGCTTCAATATCTTTATTCCAAAAGGGAGAGGCGAGAGAGGGGGGTGGAACCTTATGGCGGAGATGTTAAAGAAGGTGGTAGGAAGCAATGGCAAAAAGGAGAACAAGCAGGAGGAAAGGGGCATGTTGAAAGCGAGTATGGGGCAGTCGTTTGCAGATATGGTAAAGGGGGCGAATGGCAGGGAGGGGGAAGTGATAAGAGTGGAAGTCAGAGAAGAAGAGATTAGGGGGAATCTGCGTAAACTGGAACATTGCCTTGTAGGTAGCTGGAATTCTAACTCAGAGAATGGAATGGACATGGAGAGACTAGGATGGGTGATGGCGAGGTCCTGGGGGTTGCAGGGCAAGCTAGGGCTGGCAAGGATGGAAAAGGGCAGGATTCTCTTGGAGTTCCAGTTTGAGGGGGAAGCCGATCGTGTTCTGTCCTCTGGAAGCAGGCGGGTGGGAGGTGTCCAGTTAGGGCTGGAACGATGGAGTCCTAGGTGTGGATGTGAGGATGAAGGTGGGAGCAGGAAGGAAGTATGGGTAAAGATCCTAGGGCTTCCAGTTTCATTATGGGTTCCGTCCATCTTGCGGAAAGTGGGGGACGAGTGTGGAGGTTTCGTAGCAATGGATTCCAAGACGGAGAAGATGGCGGAACTGGAATGGGCTCGCATCCGTGTCAAGAGAAGGAATGGAAGCTTGCCGAGCAGATTAGACATAATGGTGGAGGAGGTGTGTTATTCCCTTATTCTCTGGTGGGAAGTGAGGCCGGAGATGAGGAAGGTGATGTCGGGCAGCCGTATGAAAGGAAAACACAGCGAGGAGGTCAGGGGTGAAGCTGCGGCACGCGCTACCCCGCGCGTTGGTGAGTTGGACAGTGCAAGGCCCGAGACGCTGCTGCTGCCTGCTGACGCGACTGATGGGCAAGTCAGAGGAGTGGGTGGGGATAGGACTGGCAAGCGGGCCAGAGTAGGGTCTGGAGCCCCGTCTCCTGCGGATCTGGGTCAGGAGGATGGGCTTCTTCAGTCAGGCCCGTCTGTGGGCAGGAAGGAGTCCAATGGTTCCAGCCCTCTCCAAATCGGCATGGGGTGGCGTCTGATGGGGCTGGGCCTGATGAGGGTCCGCTATTTCCTAAGGCCCAAGGAGGGGAAAAATGATAGTGAGCCATCTAAAAGGGCTAAAGCTAAAAGGGGTGGTGATTGAGAAGGATGGGCCTGGGATTGGGCCATCCTATTCTAAGCCAGGTTGTGGGGCTGATGCTAAACCAGATATGGCTGGAAATAATGGTCTGGTGGGGGATTATTAAGCCCGTCCCAGCCTGAGAGCAGAAATGGTAAGTTAGAGAGGGAGCTTCTCTATGGGCCGCGGGACGAGTACAGTGAGGGAAGAAATAAAGAAGATGATTTTGTCAAGTAAGGGAGATGGAAGACGGAGGGAAGCAGCAAATGGCACCGTCTCATTCAATGACTGATCGGGCTTTAATTGAAGAGGAATCGAAGGTATGGGTCTATTCAGATTCAAAGGGGGGTTAGGGCCTCGGGGTATTCTTCTTTTTCCCTCTCTTCCTTTTGATCGGGCTCCGGAGGGGGAGTTTTACGATCATTCTGGGGTTGCTTGTGAGGAGATTCAAATGATACCCCGCTGAGTAGGGGTAAATCTGTGGATAATGGAGGTGGGAGCTGGGATTTGATCGAAGTCAACATTGTGAATAATAACGACAAGGAGTGGGAGAGAGGATCACAGTTGGCTGTGACTCAAAGAAGCTAGAGAGGAAAGGGAGAATGGATGGGAGGATTGCAATCTGGCCAAATTTAGCCAGTTTTTGGGCTTCTCGACAGAAGGGTTGGAGAAGGAGATCTTGAATTTCCTGGCAAAAATTAGAAAAAGAAGAGAAAAGATATACAGTAGAGGTGTTTTAGAGAAGACAAAATTTGAAAGGGAGTTGAAAAGGCTGGAATGCTCAATAAATTATGAGGGAGGGAGCAAGCAGAGTAGTCCTTCACAGGACAGAGGGTGTCAAATTGTAGAAGTAAATGAAGCTTAAAAATTATGTGTTGGAATGTGAGGGGAGCTAATGATAGCTCTAAAAGGAAATTAATTAAAGCCGTTGTGAAAAGTCAGAAAGTAGATTTATTCTGTTTACAAGGAAACGAAAATTCAATTGATGACTGAGTGGGTGGTTAGAAGTATAGGAGTGGGGAGATTCTTGGATTGGAGGGCTTTGGATGCGTGTGGTTCGGCAGGAGGCATTCTGGTCTGTTGGGATAAAAGGCTGCTGGAGCTGTTGGAGTGGGAGGAGGGACAATTCTCTATCTCTTGTCGTTTTAGGAAGGTGGATGATGGAGTTGTCTGGGTGTTCACGGGGGTGTATGGTCCGTTTACCAAAAATGAAAGGGACTGTATGTGGGATGAGTTAGGGGCTATTAGAGGAGTATGGGAAGAACCCTGGTGTGTAGGGGGGGACTTTAACGTTATTCTTTCTCAAATGAGAGGAATAGACAAGGGAGAATTTCTGCAGCAATGAGGAAATTTGCTCAGGTTATAGATGAGCTAGGGCTGATCGATCTCCCGATGCAAGGAGGAGATTATACGTGGAGTGGGGGGCCTAATAATCTGTATTGGGCCAGGTTGGATAGATTCTTGGTTTCTTCTAGTTGGCTAGATCAATTCAGTAGCGTGACTCAAAAAAGGTTGTCTAGGCCTGTGTCGGACCATTTTCCGGTGGTGCTGGAGGGTGGAACTGTGAGAAGAGGCCTTCTCCGTTCAGATTCGAGAACATGTGGCTTAATGTTGAAGGGTTTCAAGAGTTAATCCATAGCTGGTGGCAGGGAGTGGAGGTGAGAGGCAGTGCCAGTTATAGGCTGGCTACAAAAATGAAGGCAGTGAAGCAAAAGCTTAAAGTGTGGAATAGGGAAGTGTTTGGGAGATTGGAAGATAATAAAGCTGCTGCCCTTCAATTAGTGGATCATTGGGACAAGGTGGAATGTGAGAGAAGACTATCAGAGGAGGAAACAATATCAAAAAAGGAAGCAAAGGACAGTTTTGCTAAGTGGGTCTCATTGGAGGAACTCACTGGAGGCAGCATTCCAGAGAATTATGGCTAAGGGAAGGGGACAAAAATACAGGCTACTTCCATCGTATGGTGGCTGCCCATCGTAGATTCAATCATATGGACAGAATTAAGATAAATGGGGTATGGATGACTGAGGAGAAGGATGTGAGAGAAGGGGTTGTGAATGCTTTCCAACATTTACTTATGGAAAACTCAGATTGGAAGGCGGATATTGAAATGCTTCAGTTAGAGCATCTAAATCAGCAAGAGGCAGAGAACTTGGAGTACCCCTTCTCAGAGGTGGAAATCCATAGTGCCCTGTTGGAGATGAATGGGGACAAAGCCCCGGGACCGGACGGCTTTACTATGGCTTTTTGGCAAAGATGCTGGGGCCTGGTTAAAGAGGAGGTGCTGGAATTTTTCAAAGAGTTCTATGAGCAAGGGGCCTTCATCAAGAGCATCAACAATTCGTTTCTGGTTTTGATTCCCAAGAAGGGGGGGGCAGAGGATCTTGCGGATTTTAGGCCAATCAGTCTCTTGGGGGGCTGTACAAACTCTTGGCCAAGGTGTTAGCCAATAGACTCAAAAAAGTGATAGGGAGAGTGGTATCAACTGATCAGAATGCTTTTGTAATGGGGAGGCAGATCCTTGATGCCTCCTTAATTGCAAATGAAGTAATTGATGCATGGCAAAAAAGGGGAGAGAGAGGTCTTATCTGTAAGCTGGACATAGAGAAAGCCTACGACAGTTTAAATTGGCAATTTTTGATGAAAGTCATGAGAAAGATGGGGTTCGGTCCAAAGTGGATGGGTTGGATGTGGAGTTGCATATCCACAGCCAAGTTTTCGGTGTTGGTGAATGGTGTGTCGGCTGGGTTCTTTCCTAGTTCTAAGGGGTTGAGGCAAGGAGATCCCCTTTCCCCTTACCTTTTTGTGATGGGGATGGAGGTGTTGAGCAATCTGATTAGGAGGGCTGTTGAAGGGGGGTTTTTGTCGGGATGTAGGATCCAAGGAGGAGGAGGGCAGCCTGTGCATGTTTCCCATCTACTTTTTGCGGATGATACTATAGTTTTTTGTGAAGCCAAGAAGGAGTGCCTAACTTATTTGGGTTGGATTCTATTTTGGTTTGAAGCCGCCTCAGGATTAAGGATAAATCTGGATAAAAGTGAAATATTCCCGGTTGGAGAGGTGGAAGAGATGGAGGAGATGGCTGCGGAATTGGGCTGCAAGGTGGGCTCTTTGCCTTCGGTGTATCTAGGGTTGCCTTTGGGGGCTCCTAACAAGAGCGTTGCCGTGTGGGATGGGGTGGAAGAGAAGATGAGAAGAAGACTTGCGCATTGGAAGCGTCAATATATCTCCAAAGGCGGGAGACTTATTCTTATTAAGAGCACAATGGCTAGTATACCATTGTATCAAATGTCTCTTTTCCGTATGCCAAAGTCGGTTGCGAGAAGGCTTGAAAAAGTGCAAAGGGATTTTCTTTGGGGAGGAGGAAACTTGGAAAGGAAAGTGCACCTTGTTAAGTGGGAGGTTGTGTGTACGGAGAAGGAAAAGGGGGGGCTTGGTTTAAGGAAGCTAACCCCGCTAAACAAGGCTTTGTTGGGAAAATGGATTTGGAGGTTTGCTTGTGAAAAGGAAAATCTGTGGAAGCAAGTGCTTTTGGCGAAATACGGGCAAGAGGGTCTTGGTTGGGTGACCAAAAAGGCTAATGGGGCGTTTGGAGTAGGGGTTTGGAAGGAAATTATGAAGGAAAAAGATTGGTGTTGGGAAAACATGGCGTTTAATATGGGGAATGGTTCCAAAATCAGCTTTTGGAATGACTCTTGGTGCGGTTGTACAGTGCTGTCCCAAAGGTTTCCTCACCTTTATGAGATGGCTGCTAATAGGAATGGCACAGTAGCAGATTTGTGGGACCAGAATGTGGGCCATGGTGATTGGGATTTAAGATTTGTGAGGGGTTTCAATGATTGGGAGCTGGAAATGGTAGGTAATATGCTCCATTTTTTGAGGGGGTTCAAGCCTACTTTAGAAGAGGATGCTGTTTTTTGGAAAGGGGGGAGAAACGGACAGTTTAAAGTAAAAGAAGCATACAACTTGGTGGTAAATACCGTGGCTAATAATTTCCCGAAGAACAACATTTGGGTGGATAAAGTCCCAACAAAAATTCTGTTTTTTGCTTGGGAAGCTACTTGGGGTAAGGTGCTTACGCTTGATAGGCTTCAGAAAAGAGGGTGGCACCTCCCTAATCGGTGCTTCTTGTGTGGTTGCGAAGAGGAGACTGTAAATCACATCCTCATACATTGTATAGTGGCAAAAGTCCTATGGGATATGATATGTGCTTTGGTTGGTGTTCAGTGGGTCTTTCCAGAAACTGTAAAGGAGGTCTTGTTAAGCTGGAGGGGCCCTTTTGTAGGGAAAAAAAGGAAAAAGATATGGAAGTCTATACCGTTGTACATTTTTTGGACCCTTTGGAAGGAAAGAAATAGGCTTGCTTTTAGGGGAGGGATGATAGATATTCAGAAACTTAAAAATTCTTTTGTCTGTAATTTATGGTGTTGGGCGAGAATGTATAGTGGAGAGAGGTCGATGTCTCTTATAGGCTCGTTGGAGTGGATAGCCTCCAATTAAGGGATGGTGGGTTTTCTGTTGTTTTTTGGTGGAGAGGCTTAGCTAATTTGTATACCCCCTGTATACGTGTGGCTTTTTGGTCTCTTATCAATATATTCTGTGCTTACTTATCAAAAAAAAAAAAAGATAAAGAATCTATATGCCTAGTTTTTTTGGAACTACAACATTTAACATTTGTTAACATTTGTTTGACTGCCATGTTAACATTTGTTTAGTGTGAAAAGTTACTGCAAAATGGAACTCAGATTTCTCCAGAAATATGTCGATAATATACATATTTTAAATCCACATATTGATTTGATTGTTAAAATGAATAGGAACATAGGTTGCTTTTTAAGCAGCATTCAGGAATTACTGTTGACTAATGGGAAATGCTAATCCCTTCTGTTGAGTTATTAGTTTTGCCTAAAAACTTAATAGGTCAGGTAATGAACCAACAATGTATATTGAGCTGACTTACTTGAACGTGTTGACACTCTTCCTCATCAGCAGCCTTTTTTGTATGGGTGCTCAATAAATGTGGGAAAATAAAGAAAACATTAAAATTTGAACTCATGACTTCCTGAAAACTAAGACTCTGACACCATGTTAAGCAACTATTTTGACCCATCAAACTGTTAAGTTATGAGCCAAAACATATTTCCAGTCAACTTAGCTAAAAACCCTAGCAACTTTCCTTCTAGTCGTCATCCAAACAAAATTCAGAGAGGACAGACTTTTCATCAACTGCTCAAAAAGAATAGATTTGTTCCTTTACCCTAAGAACGGTGGGAATTCAGACACCATATGGGGGTTCGGAAGTAAGTTAGTTGTACCTATATTTTTTGACTTTTGTAAATGACACCATGCATGCAAACTTGAAACATCTATATAAATGCCATTTGTTGGTCATCTTCTCTCTTTCCCTAGTTTTCATCATCACATGGTTAAAACTTGAATGTTAGGATCCTAGACTAAATTTTGTAATGAGTTTTCAACCAAGCTGCCCAAATTATCCAAGAGATCCAACCCATTGTTTGAGCAGTATAGACATTACAGTAACCCATAAAGTTGGAGCAGTGAAAAGGGTTGAAAGAATTTAGAGGGATTTTTTACCATCAGGTTCTGCAGAATCTAGTTGGGACTTGGTTAGCAGGGTGATTTTGCCGCAGTGGAGAGAGGACCTGGTTTGTAGTATGCTCTTTGGCATGCTAAGCATGAAGTATGAAAGTAATATGGTTGGGTTGCTAACCATTTTAATTGGAGACTCATATATTTTCTTGAATAGCCCTAACTCAAGGCTTCATTGTTAGGTAGAACGGGGAGCATTGGTAGAGAGGACAAAGGATCCATCCTTTTCTCATTTCTCTAGAAGAAGCTTCGACTGATGCATAGTGGAGGGTGATTCCATAATTTTCATTTTTTGGGTCTAACAAGGTATTCTGTCCCATGTCATAATGGTTACCTAGCAAGGGGTGGTTGTTGGTTGATACCGTGTTCTTAGGGGAGGTTTGTGTGATGCTGCAGCTTTAGAAGCTTTTGGGGGCTATTATTGTGCCTCTTTGAGCGGTTTGTTGTTGAACGGGGCATTTTTATCTTGCTCATGGTACACCATATTTTTCTCTTGTTGCTTTTGTGAATAAGCTCTCTGGATTTTCATTTTTGACAGGTTACTTATATTGATGAAGCTGACATTAACAGTAGCTTTCTCTAATACTATCATCGTATATTTTCTATCTTTTTCTGAAACAAAGTTCTTTCGAAAATATCCAGGAATACGGGGACAGATTAACAGTTGTAAAGATCGATCATGATGCAAACCCCGCAACTAATTGAAGAGTACAAAGTCTATGGATTGCCAACTCTGATACTCTTCAAAAATGGACAGGAGGTTCCAGAAAGCAGGAGGGAAGGTGCAATCACAAAAGGCAAGCTCAAAGAGTACGTGGATGCTCTTTTGGAGTCGATATCAGTGGCATAGTCCTCTTTTGGATTGCAGAAAATTTGCTGGGTAATTATCTCCTTCTTCTGTATACTAATTCTTATCCCATTTCATTTGTATAGTATATATTGCTGTAAACAACGAAAAGAATTGATCCTGAGATTAGATTAGAGGTGTAGGTCAAATGTAATTTTTCTGGTATGTACTCCCTGAATATTCATGGAAAAACTGATGTTAGTGTTCTTTGCTAATAAATGACGTCACCCATATTCCTCTATGGCAAAACTTGAATTGAGTGAGATACTAATAGTACAGAGAATGAGAATGAAGGCGAATAATTGAAAAAGAGAAATAGAAAAACAATAATCAAAACACAGTTTTTGAAAATAATTATTTGATACGGTCCTCAATTATTTTTCGGAAATAAAATTCCGTTTAAGGACTTAAATATGAAAAATAACTTTTTTGATTTATTCTGTAAGAAGGTGTTCCACACTTATATATAATACAAAAGTTTTTAAATATTTCATTTTTATATTATTGCTTAAGCATTTTATAAAAAAATAATAATTGAAAAACAGATCAAATTTGTTTTAAAAAATAATTAAAAATTGCTTTTATCAAAAGTTAAGAGGCCTAAGGCAACTTGGTTCTAAGAGCATGTAGTCAAAATTTTCTTTTTCTTTTCTTTTTATCTTTTCCATTGTATGGATTGAATTCTCAAATTACGGTTCAAAGTATTTATACTTTCAAAAGTATAATAGAGTTTTCTTAATTCATTATCAATAATAATATTCATATAAATATAAAAATAGAAATATTAAAAGAAATAGTATAAAAATAAAATATTTTCTAATTATTAGCCTCCTAAAAGAGTTAGATGACTACCATTTTTCTTGCAATATGTAGCTTGGGTTTAAAAATTATATGAAACATCTAAACCATAAACTTGTAAATTTGTTGATTGTTTGAAAAAAAAAAAGGAAGCATGGTAGATAATAATTTTTATTAAGTGGTATAAAGTTATACTGATAGTGTAATTTCATAATTTTATGGTGTATGTAAAAAAAAATTAAGAGTGAAAAAAAAAATCTTGTGAGATTTTATAATTACAATAAAAAAGAAAAAAAAAATTATTGTTACATTTTCTAAAATTTAAGAAAGTAAAATAAAATTTCGTTTTTTTACAAGTTTTTAAAAAATATTAAGTAATTTTTTTTCTTTAATAATTTTATTTTTAAAAATAAAAAATAAGAAATATATTCAAATACTACATTAGTTTTCTTGAAAAATTCAGATGTAAAATTTTGAAAAATAGAATTATGCCTTCACTTCATTTTTTAAAATTGAAAATATCCCTTTCTTTGGATGAAAAAAGTTCAAAAACACTATCATGTACCCATCTCAAATGAAAAGAAAATAAAAGAGATTATATTTATAATTAAAGAAAAAGAAATTATTTTATAAAGGATATGCGTCCAACCCGTCTAACCCGTTTTATAGAAGGATAATTCATAATTGTCTTATGTTTTTGCACATTATATTTCATCAAATGTCCACTTTTACATTGAAGTGGGTGGAGTGACGCAAAACTGCAGAGTTCCATGAGCAGAACTCCAAACCCACTCACAAATCCTCCCTCAAACCCTCAAATCCTCTCCCTCTTCAACCCCTGCAAAACCCTGAGACATCTCAAACAACTCCATGCCCAGATCATCACCCACCATAACTCCCCTTTTCAACTCTCCGCCTTGGCCTCTCTCTCTGCCCTTTCCCCATTTCCAACGTTCCTGGCCTATGCCAAGACCATCTTCCACCACCTCCAAAACCCACCTCCCTCACTCTACAACTCCCTCATCAGAGCCCTCTTCTTGATAAGCCAAAGATAAAGGAAGTGGTTACAGATCCCACGTGATAGTCTTTACTTGATTTCTGTTATGACAGCTATCACTACAGCTGTCTTTACTTCTTGTAATAGAGTTTCTTGAACAATATATATAAACTCTCTTTCACTCTGGTTTTCTCCCACAAAGAGAACAGAGTTTTGCCTTCTCAAATTCTAACTTGGTATCAGAGCCTCTCGATCAAAGGTGTGAGTATTCTTTTTTTTTTTTCTCAGTTTTCCATCTCTTTCCTTAAGATCCAATCATGGCTTCCGCTTCCACTCAATCCTCTTCATCCTCTGACTCGATTGGATCTGGACAAAGCATTACAATGGCGTCTCATCCTTCTTATCAAATGCTCAATCATACTCTACCTGTGAAACTTGATCGGACTAATTACATTCTGTGGAAATCTCAGATTGATAATGTTGTTTTTGCCAATGGATTTGAAGATTTCATAGACGGATCTTCCATCTGTCCAGATAAAGAACTCAGTTCAGGATTGATCAATCCTGCCTTTGTTGCTTGGAGAAGACAAGATCGAACGATCCTCAGCTGGCTCTACTCGTCTCTCACACCAGCGATCATGGCACAAATCATTGGTCACAACTCTTCTCACTCTGCTTGGAATGCATTGGAGAAAACCTTCTCATCTTCCTCCAGAGCCAGAATTATGCAGCTAAGGCTCGAGTTACAGTCAACCAAGAAAGGTTCTCTGTCTATGATCGATTATATCATGAAGGTTAAAGGAGCTGCAGATAGTCTAGCAGCAATTGGAGAACCTGTCTCAGAACAAGACCAGGTTATGAATCTCCTTGGCGGACTTGGATCCGACTATAATGCAGTTGTAACTGCTATTAATATTAGAGATGACAAGATCTCTATTGAAGCTGTTCATAGCATGCTTCTTGCGTTTGAACATCGCCTTGAGCAACAAAGCTCGATTGAACAATTCTCTCCTATATCAGCCAATTATGCCTCTTCATCTAATAGCAGAGGTGGTGGAAGGAGGTATAATGGCGGTCGAGGACAGAATCATACCCCAAACACCAGCAACTATACCTACAGAGGTCGTGGTCGAGGGGGTCGATATGGCCAAAATGGGAGGCACAATTCCAACAGCTCTGAGAAGCCACAATGCCAGTTGTGTGGCAAGTTTGGTCATACTGTTCAGATCTGTTATCACAGATTTGATATCTCCTATCAAAGCTCTCAAAGCAGTAATACTTCTCCCTCAAATGCTGGTAATCCAAACTCTATACCTGCTATGGTTGCCTCTTCTAATAATCTTGCAGATGACACTTGGTATCTTGACTCTGGAGCCAGTCATCATCTGACTCAGAGTGTGGGCAATCTGACCAGTTCTTCACCATACACGGGCACAGATAAGGTGACAATTGGTAATGGTAAGCACCTATCCATTTCCAACACTGGTTCTCATCGTTTACTTTCTGATTCACATTTTTTTCATCTCAAAAAGGTGTTTCATGTCCCCTTTATATCAGCAAACTTGATAAGTGTTGCTAAATTCTGCTCAGACAATAATGCCTTAATTGAGTTTCGGTCTAATAGTTTCTTTGTGAAGGATCTACATACGAAGAAGGTGCTTGCTCAAGGCCAGCTTGAGAATGGACTTTACCGATTCCCAGTTTTGAACAGCAAGAAAGTAGCCTTTGTTGGTGCTACTAATTCTTCTACTTTTTACTCTCATAATTCCAGTATCTTTGATAATAAAGTGAAGTTATGGCATCACAGACTAGGCCATGCTTCTACTGACATTGTAACCCAAATTATGCAGAGTTGTAATGTCTCATTTGAAAAGAATAAAAATACTATTTGCTCCTCTTGTCAGCTTGCTAAAAGTCACAGATTACCTATTCATCTTTCACTTTCTTGTGCTTCCAAACCTTTGGAACTTGTTCACACTGACCTTTGGGGACCTGCCCCAGTCAAGTCTACCTCTGGTGCTAGATATTTCATCTTGTTTCTAGATGACTACTCACGGTACACCTGGTTCTATCCTCTTCAAACAAAAGACCAAGCCCTTCCTGTTTTTAAGAAGTTCAAACTCCAAGTAGAAAATCAATTTGATGCTAAAATCAAATGCCTACAGTCTGATAATGGTGGTGAGTTCAGATCCTTCAAGACATTTCTTCAGCAAACAGGCATTTTTCATCGGTTTTCTTGCCCGTATAACTCAGCTCAGAATGGGAGAGTTGAACGAAAGCATAGGCATGTTGTTGAAACCGGGTTGGCCTTGTTGGCTCATGCCTCCTTACCAATGGAATTCTGGCAATATGCTTTCCAGACAGCTACATTTCTCATCAATAGAATGCCAAGTAAGGTACTCCTAAATAACTCCCCTTATTTCACACTTTTTCAACAGGTTCCGGATTACAAGTCCCTTAGAGTCTTTGGCTGCTTGTGTTACCCATTCATCCGTCCTTACAACAGTCACAAACTTCAATATCGTTCTGTTCAAAGTCTATTTCTAGGTTATAGTCTTCATAACAAAGGGTTTTTGTGTCTTGACTTTCTGACTGGACGAGTTTACATCACTCCTCATGTTGTTTTTGATGAGGGACAATTTCCTCTAGCTAAAACTCACCCTCTCTCCTCAACCAAAGACACTTCAACAAATACTTTAACTCCAGCCATTATAACTTCCTTTCCTTCTCCAACCTTCTGTTCTAATGGCAGCCACACATCTTCACTTTCTTCCTCTCCTTCCACGAGTGAAGCTTCTGATTCTGTGAGTAGTCCTACTGTTACTCCTGCCTCTAGTACCTTACCCGAAGCTATACATGAGGATCAACCTCCTTCTCCTTTCCCTTCTCCACGCATGACAACAAGGCTAATGCGAGGTATAACCAAGAAGAAGACCATTTTTGATCTCTCTGCTGTAAAGATCTCAGAACCGTATACACTCAAACAAGCTCTCAAGGATCCAAATTGGATTCAAGCTATGGATTTAGAAATTGCTGCTCTTCATCGGAATCAAACTTGGGATCTTGTTGAACAGCCTTCTGAAGTTAATCTAATAGGCTGTAAGTGGGTATACAAGTTGAAACACAAGCCAGATGGGAGCATAGAGAGATATAAAGCCCGACTTGTGGCTAAGGGGTATAACCAAACTCATGGTCTTGATTATTTTGAGACCTTTAGTTCGGCTGCAACCATTCGAATCATACTAACTGTGGCTCTCAGTTTTCAATGGGAAATTAGGCAACTTGATGTTCACAATGCTTTTCTCAATGGTGAGTTAGAAGAGCAAGTCTACATGTCTCAACCTCCTGGCTACTTGGATACTAAATTCCCAACCAAAGTGTGTCGATTGAAAAAGGCTCTATATGGTTTGAAACAAGCACCACGATCCTGGTTTCAACGACTCAGTTCTGCCCTTATACAGTGGGGATTTAGCAACTCTAGAACTGATAGTTCTATGTTTCTACACTTTAGTGAGTCTACTACTTTGATTGTTCTTGTCTATGTTGATGATATAATCATCACTGGCTGCTCCTCAACACAGATTTCCTCACTCATTGCTAAGCTTGATTCTATTTTTGCTTTGAGAGATTTGGGACAGTTATCATACTTCCTCGGTATAGAAGTCTCTTACCATGAAGGCTCTATGAATTTAAGCCAAACCAAATACGTTTCTGATCTGCTTCATCGAACTGAAATGTTTGATACCAAACCAGCAAAAACACCTGGAACTGTTGGGAAGAATTTGTCCAAGTTTGATGGTGATCCTCTGGACGACGTCACTCAATATCGAAGTGTGGTAGGGGCACTTCAGTATCTAACAATAACAAGGCTTGATATAGCTTTTGCAGTTAATAAGGCATGTCAATTCATGCAACAACCTACCTCAGCTCATTGGCTTTCAGTCAAAAGAATCCTTCGTTATCTTAAAGGAACAATGCAAGATGGGTTATTGCTGAGTCCTTCAACCAATTTGACAATCGAAGGCTTCTCAGATGCAGATTGGGGTGCTCAACCTGATGATAGGCGAAGTTCCAGTGGCTATTTGGTGTATTTGGGAGGTAACTTAGTCTCTTGGTCCTCTACCAAACAAAAGGTGGTGTCTCGCAGCAGTGTCGAGTCTGAATATCGTGCCCTTGCCTTAGCTACTGCAGAAATTATATGGATGCAAGCCTTGTTGCAAGAATTTTGTGTTCCTATACCTGCGATTCCCTTGCTCTGGTATGATAATATCAGTGCTTATCATATGGCAAAGAACCTTGTGTTTCATGCTAGAACGAAGCACATTGAAATAGATCTTCACTTCATCCGAGATCAAGTCATACGAGGCAAGATACAGCTGCATTTTGTACCTACTGAAGATCAGCCAGCTGATCTTTTGACTAAGCATCTTACAAGTTCTCGGTTCTTGTTTCTTAAGTCACAGCTTTGCATAGCTCCAAGACCCTTTCACTTGAGGGGGGATGATAAGCCAAAGATAGAGGAAGTGGTTACAGATCCCACGTGATAGTCTTTACTTGATTTCTGTTATGACAGCTATCACTACAGCTGTCTTTACTTCTTGTAATAGAGTTTCTTGAACAATATATATAAACTCTCTTTCACTCTGGTTTTCTCCCACAAAGAGAACAGAGTTTTGCCTTCTCAAATTCTAACTCTCTTCAGGTAAAACCCCACTTGAGGCACTCCCATTGTACCACACTATGCTCCAAAGCGGCCTAAAGCCTGATCACATGACGTACCATTTTGTTATAAAAGCTTGTAATGAGTCATCCGTGACTTGGTTTGGGTTATTGGTTCATACCGATGTTGTTAAAAGTGGTTTTGAGTGCGATTCTTATATTGTCAGCTCTTTGATTCATTTATGTGCAAATGGGAAAGATTTGGGTGCTGCTAAGCAGCTTTTTAATCTGTGTTCTGACAGAGATGTGGTTTCTTGGAATGCAATGATTGATGGCTATGCAATTGTTGGGAAGATTGACGAAGCTAAGAGACTGTTTGATGAAATGCCTGAGAGAAATCTGGTATCTTGGAATTCCATGTTGTCTGGGTTTGTCAAATGTGGGAATGTGGAGGAGGCTTTTGGGTTGTTCAGTGAGATGCCCTGTAGGGATGTAGTGTCATGGAACTAGTGATCACATTTTGGATTGGGTTTTGCATCTTTTGAGTAGAAGCTCAGTTGAGTGGCAAGTGTAGGCTATGGGTCTCATTGAAGCCCAGTATGGGAGGGTCCAATGAGAATCCAATTTGAGTTATGCTAAGTCCCCTCTCTAATCTAGATAAAAAGGGTTTTTCTGTTTTCCCATAGAGCCACCATAGCTATTATCAAGATCATAGAGAGGAAGACTTGGTTGCAACAATCAATCACGGTTTTTTATCATGGCTCAAACAGGTATGTTCTTTATAGTGATTTCCTATTGTTAGTATCCTTTAATCATGTATGATTAATCTATGCGATTATGTAAATATTTAACATGTGGTATCAGAGCCTAACTTACATGATTTAGGATCTACATTTGGAAATCGAAAATAAAATTTTTAGTTTCTTATTTTATTTTCTTTTCGGAGCCAAATTTGTGATCCATGAATGTGTATGTTTTTTTTTAGTTTCTTTTGATTGTGAAACTTTAGGCCTTTTGTTCCTCTTATCTCAAGCTTCAAATTGATATATCATATGTGCAATTTCGTTGTTTAAATTGGGAGTAATTAAGTTTTTAAATTTTGGGAATTTTTTTTAAAAAAATTCAAGAAAAATTTTATTTGTTCAAATTATTGTGTTTTACTCAAATTAAACTCTTAGATTTTGTTGTTTACATATATTATAGTTGATATGTAGCATCAATTTCGATTTTTTGGCTCAATTTCGGTTTTTTGGATCAATTTGGTGAAAATTGAAAATTCGAAAATATGGGTATGAACCCTAGAAAATTCGTTTTGTTTTTTTTTTAAAAATAAAATAAAATAAAATTGAGCAAGATTGAGAAGTTTTTTTTATTTAATTAATTTTTGTAAAGAGACTTCTTATATTGTTAATGTAAAAATACATGTAAAATGAGGCCGAAATAGGTGTTAAAATAGAGTTTTTCAATCTTGGCTATGGAGGTATGAAAAACCGAATTTTGTTAATCAATTATGGAGATCTTTAAGTTGTTTTTTTGATGATTAAATGTCCTAGAATTATTAGAAACAACCTAAAGTTTAAAAGCCCTCAAGATCCCGATCAAAAAAACATTTTTTTTTTCAATTGTTTGTAATCCGGGTTGCAACCGGGTCATTTGACCCGTATTGCAGAATTTTGGACCCAATGCTGGAGGTTGAAGATGACCTCCAGCACATGCCACACGTGCCACATGTGCCACACGTTCCCCACTCGCGGGTCAAGTGTGTGAGGCACGTATAACCTCATCCGGTGTCCGTTTTGAGCCCTGTTTTTTCCTGTGCGCTCGTTTTTTTGTAATCTATTTTTCTAGATATATTATTTTATTTTTTGGGGGTCAAAAATATTTATTAAATAATTATTACTTATTTATGTGATTTAATTAGCTTAAAATTATTTTTTGGTATAATTTTCTATTGAGAATTTACCAGAAATTATGCTAATATATATGGAATAGGAGTGTAGTACTCACTCTCTCTAGATTGAAACTTTTTCATGCATACTCTCCTACTTGGTCTAAATCACATAAACTAGTTAAATAATTAGTTTAAAGTGTAATAAAAAAAAAAATTGTTGTTCAAATTCTTGCAACTATAATTGATCATATGCATATATATCGCTAATATGCACTATTGTTGTTGGACAATTTTTTTTAATTTACCCAATTTTGGAACGTTGCATGTGAATTGTTGAGGTTATTTTACCAAAGTGATTTAACCATCAAAATTTGCAAGTTTATGAGTTCCTATTTTGTTGATGGGGAAAATTTTAGATTAATTTGTACAATCGCCTGCCCAAAGGGGGTTATTGTGCAAATTAATTTAACAACATGAGGATATTGAATTAGATAAATAATTTGATAAATTTATTTGCCCAAAGGAAATAAATTTTAATGAATTATTTGTTGATCTTCATGCTTAGAGAATAGTTGTTTATTGTGGACTCTGCCCAAAGGGGAGTTTATGATAGTACAATTGATTCTTGTATTGTATTGCTTATGATTATTTAAGTTTTTTTTTTACCTATTGCCCATAATTGATCTAGTTGCAAAATTTTGTCAATCAGTTTCCTTTGCTGTGAACAACAATAATGCTACAATTGAAATTCTAAGTGGGTCGAACTATAAGAGATGGAGATCAGACATAGAGTTTGTTTTAGGAATGATGGACTTGGACATGGCTCTATGTGAAGATGAACCTCCTAAACCTACTAATGAAAGCACTGAAGCTATGAGAGCTCATTATGCAAAATGGGAAAGATCGAACCGTTTGAGTCTTATTTCAATCAAGAGGTCCATTGCTGAGCATCTCCTTGGAGGAATACCTAAGAGCAACAATGCTAAGGAATTTCTTGTTGCTGTGGCAAATAGATACCAAACATCTGACAATGCTGAAGCTGGGCATTTTATGGATGAATTGATGAATATGAGGTATGATGATATGAAAGGGGTTCGTGAGTATATCCTAAAAATGGTGCATCTTCAGACTAGATTGAAAGCACTAGACATTCTCATTCCCGATAAGTTTATTGTTCATCAAGCCCTCAATACTCTGCCATCTTCTTTTAGCCAAATCAAGACTGCATACAACACCCTGAATCAGTCTTGGGGTGTGAATGACCTGATCACTAAGTGTGTGGTTGAGGAAGAAAAGCTGAAAAGAGAAAAGAATGAATCTGCTCATCTCGTTGCTCTTGGAAAATCGAATAATAAAAAAAGAGTTGAAAAGACTAGAAAGCCCAACTTCCATAGTCATAAGAAAAATAAGAATTTCAAGAAGAGTGGGAGTGAAAAGCAGAATAATGGAAATGCCAAGAACACAGACCTTAAGTGCTATCACTGCAACAAAAAGGGTCACAAGAGGGTTGATTGCTTTAAGTTTAAGAATTGGCTAGAGAAGAAAAAGAAGGAACAGGGTATGTTATCTGCCTATGTCTGTTTTGAATCTAATTTAGTTAATGTTCCTTTAGATTCATGGTGGCTTGACAGTGGTGCTACTGTTCATGTTGCAACTTCTTTACAGGGGATAAGAAATCTGAGGAAGCCAAGTGAAAAAGAGTCAAAGCTTAAAGTTGGCAGTGACATCGGGATTGATGTTGAGCATATTGGGGTTGCTGTTTTAGAATTGGATTCTGGTTTTCAGCTTGTTTTGGACAATGTTTTCTGTGTACCTTCGTTTAGAAGGAATTTAATTTCCCTTTCAGTACTTGATAAAGCTGGATATAGTTTCACTTTTGAAAATAAAAGAGTTGATGTGATTTATGACTCTAAAGTGATTGGAAATTGTGTTTTATCTGACGGGCTTTATAGATTGTCGTTGTTATCTACTTGTTCTTACAATGTTGAAAACAATGTTGCTAAAAGACCTTTGACTAAGGAAAGATCTTCATTGTTATGGCATAAGCGTTTGGGGCACATTTCTAAAGAACGAGTAGAACGCTTAATTAGTTCTGGGATTCTTCCCCGCCTTGATTCTGATGACTTAGAAATTTGTGTTGATTGTGTGAAAGGAAAATTGACAAAGAATAAGAAAAATGGTGCAAACTCGTAGTCAAAATTTGTTGGAGATTGTTCATACAGACATTAGTGGACCTTATTCCACTACCTTGCGTGGCAACAAGTACTTCATTACATTCATTGATGATTTTTCCCGCTATGGCTATGTATTTTTGATAAAAGAAAAGGCAGATGCTCTTGAAATGTTCAAAGTCTTCCAAACTGAAGTTGAGAAACAATTGGGGAAAGTCATCAAAATTGTGAGATCTAATCGAGGTGGTGAGTATTATGGGAAGCATGGTGATGCTGGACTACAAAAGGGACCTTTTGCAAGGTACTTACAAGATAATGGTATTGTTGCTCAGTATACTATGGCTGGTAGTCCTGAACAGAATGGCGTAGCAGAAAGGCGCAACCGCACTCTTATGGAAATGAAAAGGAGCATGATGGGTAGATCAAATTTGCCAGAATACTTATGGGGTGAAGCCATTAAAGCAGCAACCTACATTCTGAACCGTGTTCCTAGTAAGTCTGTGCCTAAAACACCGTTTGAACTATGGACAGATAGAAAACCCAGTTTGAATCATTTTAAAGTATGGGGATGTCCAGCTGAAGTGAAAATCTATGATCCTTCTTTAAAGAAGAGGGATTCGAGAACTACTAGGTGCTACTTTATTGGGTATCCTAGTCACTCAAAAGGATACAAGTTTTATTGTTCGACTCGTGGCACTAGATTGTTGAGTCTCAAGTGGCAAAGTTTTTAGAATTGGATGTTACTGATAGTATACCCTCTCAATCCAATGAAAGAGTGGAACCCATGGATGTTATTTCTTTACGTTTGCCAGTCTCAGACGTTAACCTTGATGTTGGAGCTTTTGATTCTGGGATTCAACAAGGAGTTGATGCTGTCAATTTCCCTACTGTCGAAATAAGCCCTATTGTGGATGAGATTCCTCTTGTGGAAATGAGGAGATCACAAAGAATTAGGAGACCTGCCTTATCTAACGATTATTATGTTTACCTTGGAGAGGGAGAGTATGACATTGGAGAAGAAGTGGACCCTACTACTTATTGTGAAGCTCTCAGTAGTGATAAGGCAAATGAATAGTTGATTGCCATGAGAGATGAGACGCAGTCTATGTCAGACAATGATGTTTGGGAACTTGTTGATCTTCCCAAAGGATATAAACCCATTGGATGCAAATGGGTATTCAAGACCAAAAGAGACAACAAAGGAAATGTTGAAAGATACAAGGCTCGGTTGGTTGCTAAAGGGTATACACAACGAGAGGGCATTGATTTCACAGAGACTTTCTCACCAGTCTCTACCAAAGATTCCTTTAGGCTAGTTATGGCGTTGGTAGCTCATTTTGACTTAGAGCTTCATCAGATGGATGTCAAGACAACTTTTCTCAATGGTGATTTGAGTGAGGAGGTCTACATGTCACAACCTGAAGGATTTAAGGAAAATGGAAAAGAGAACATGGTATGCAAATTGAAAAGGTCAATTTATGGTCTCAAGCAAGCTTCTCGCCAGTGGTACTTGAAATTTGACAAAATTGTGACGTCTTTTGGTTTTATAGAGAACAAGTTTGATCAGTGCGTTTACATGAAGGTTAATGGGAGCAAATACACTTTCATGGTTCTTTATATCGATGACATTCTACTTGCTAGTAGCGATGTGAATCTTTTGAATGATACCAATCGTATTTTGTCTGCTAATTTTGACATGAAGGATCTTGGAGAAGCATATTTTGTGTTGGGTATTGAGATTTATAGTGATAGATCTCGAAACCTCCTTGGGCTATCTCAGAGAGCCTATATCAATCGTGTGCTTAAAAGATTCAATATGCAGACGTGCAAAGCTGGTGATGTACCTGTTGTGAAGGGAGATAAACTCAGTAATGAACAGTGTCCAAAGAATGATTTGGAAAAGGATGCCATGAAGACTATTCCTTATGCTAGTGCCATTGGTAACCTGATGTATGCACAAGTATGTACAAGACTTGATATCGCTTTCATTGTTAACGTTCTTGGTAGATATTTATCGAACTCTGGACATGATCATTGGGTTGCTGCAAAGAAAGTCATGAGATATCTACAAAGAACGAAGGATTTTATGCTTGTGTATAGGAGGGTGGATAATCTCGAGGTAGTTGGATACTCAGATTTTGATTTTGGTGGTTGTTTTGATGATCGCAAATCTACTTCAGGATACATTTTTATGTTAGTTGGTGGAGCCATTTCATGGAAAAGTGTCAAACAGAGCCTAATTGCATCCTCGACCATGTATGCTGAGTTTGTAGCTTGTTATGGTGCATCATCTCAAGCTGTTTGGCTAAGAAATTTGATTTCAGAGTTGCAAGTTGTTGATTCCATCTTTCGACCCATTGTGATTTATTGTGACAATAATGCAGCTGTGTTCTACTCTAAGAACAATAAGATTAGTACGGGTTCTAAGCATATGGAAATCAAGTACCTTACAGTCAAGGACTTAGTGAAGAAAGGAGATATTGTGATTGAGCACATAAGAATTGAGTCCATGCTAGCTGATCCTCTAACCAAAGGTTTAAAGCCCATAACGTTCAAGGAACATGTTGTGAATATGGATGTCATTAAGTCTTTTGATTCTTTGGTTTAGTGGGAGTTTTTGTGATTTCCCTTATTTCAATTATTGTTTTATGTAAACATTGATCATTATTGTTCTGCGACTTGCAAAATTAAAATCTTTTTATTATGATGATCATAATTAAGTATTATATTATAGCATGTCGTAATTGAATTACATACAACATGGTATCTTGAGATATTGAACCTTAAGAATTACAGTTGTATACTATTGGATGTCACAAATACCACTATTTTGAGATTTTGTGGTGCACTATTGGTGACATATGACTTGTTAAAGTCAAGCAATTTCATATTGTTTAGAAATTGCAGCAATTTCATTTTGTTGAGAAATTGCAATTACAATTTCATTTTGCTGGTAAATTGTAATGAGGACTGATAAGAAACAATGCATATAGATGATGATCACATGTTGGCATTGATTTCTTACTACACTACTGGGTTTACAATCCATGTCGATATGGTTATAAATATTCGTGACTATAAGGGGCATTATGTTTGTTGAGATTAACATATAGACCATTATAGTCCAATATTAAGACCATGTTGGACCGGATAAGTTTAACAAGATGCTACTTATAGACTATCATTTCTTTAAAAAAAAAAAAAAAAAGGTGTGGCCACACAAAATAAACTTTTCTGTATTTAACCCGAGAGTCTTATTTTCAAAATGAATTTAATGAATCCTCAAAAACAATTACTGTAGCCCAAGTGGGAGAATGTTGGAAAATTTTTATATGGGCTAACATTAATTGAATAATTTGTATTTGCAAAAACGGGATAATGGATAGTTTATTCTATAATGAGCCCAATTAACTAGTGATCACATTTTGGATTGGGTTTTGCATCTTTTGAGTAGAAGCTCAATTGAGTGGCAAGTGTAGGCTATGGGTCTCATTGAAGCCCATTATGGGAGGGCCCAATGAGAATCCAATTTGAGTTATGCTAAGTCCCCCCTCTAATCTAGATAAAAAGGGTTTTTCTATTTTCCCATAGAGCCACCATAGCTATTATCAAGACCACAGAGAGGAAGACTTGGTTGCAACAATCAATCACGGTTTTTTATCATGGCTCAAACAGGTATGTTCTTTATAGTGATTTCCTATTGTTAGTATCCTTTAATCATGTATGATTAATCTATGTGATTATGTAAATATTTAATAGGAACTCCATGTTGGCGTGCTACGCGTAGTGTGGGAAGCCGAATGAGGCCCTGGAACTTTTTGATCAAATGCGGGCTGTGGGCGTAAAGCCATTTGAAGCAACTGTTGTCAGCCTCTTATCGGCTTGTGCCCATTTGGGCGCTTTGGATAAGGGTTGTGATCACTCCAAAAAATGTTTAAATGGCATGACTGATCAAACTCTCACATGGAACATGAAAGAAATAAAACTCAAACTTCAATAGGAGCTATCAAATAATTTGCCTAGTCACAATTCATAAAGAGTAGGCATTATGCAAATTTAAGCTTCAAAATAATTTCCACTCCCAAAGGTCCAATCCTTACTCTTCCACAAAAATCTATGTGTTATTTATTAGTTTCCGGATATAGTATGTCAAACTAATCTCTCCCCTCAACCTAGTTATTTTCAAAGCTTAGCAAACTAATCAACCTCCAATAGGCTAAGAACGCACCTCTTTTCTTTCACAATTTTTTTTTCTTGTAGGAGTGCAAAGCTTAAAGGCATTCTTTTCTAAATTGTCCATGTAACGGGGTCGATCGATGACTCCCAACCAATCAAGGTTTAGGGCATCAAGCTTTAAGGATTTTTCAACCACTAACTCCTCGGATTTCACCCTGGACTTTTGAGAATGAATTTTTAATACTCAAGCACCTACAAAATGTTAAACTCCACCTATTCACCCATGTAACGAGCATTGAGGTCGGTGACTCCCAACCATTGAAGGCTTAGGGCACCAGGTTTTAAAGATTTTCACCATATACCCCTCAGACCTTGCTCGGGTTTCAAGGCAAGTAAAACATTTTTCTTTTTCTTTCTTTTTCCAAAGGCTCATTAGCCTTTTATAAGGTGTCTCAACACTATTAAAATGAGGTCAAAGGTACCAAGTCTAAATTTTCCTAAGTCAAGGGGGAAAATAGTTTTTCACCTTATAAACGTAACCTAGTGTGCACGGTGTGTGATAAGCTTAAAGTGGAAGAAATAAGGTTGAAATCAATAGGAGTTCAATAATTCATCAACTTTAATAAACATAATACAAACTCTAAGTTTCAAGTAAAAAGACAAAAATTTAATTTCTCCCATTTCATTTTGAAATTTTTTCCTTAATAGCCATGGAGAGTATTCAAAAAAACTTTAAAAATTTTAAAAATTAAGCAAAAAGCAACTAAATTACCAAAATAACTTAGCATTAATAACAAACTTCCTTCCTCAACTCTCCCCCCAACCAAGCTGAACATTGTCCTCAATGTTTCAAGAGCGATTAAAAAAATAAAGGGAGAAAGTGGTACCTCCTGAGTAGCATGGAGTCTGAGTCGTATAGGAGAAACCACATGTTTTAAAAAAAAACAAAAGATTCAGTGAGTAGAGGAAATAGAAAAATGCCAAGTTTAAACAAAAATGATGTCTATATATTAATCTGAGAAAATAGAATATAATATATGATCATGCAATACATCCAATCCCAGAATATAAAACATCAAAACATGGAATTATCTATACTAATATAATAAGTAAATACAAAAATTAAAGAGATGATCAAGTAGTGGTAGGGTCCTGTGGAGATAATGGCTCTGTGGTGGCCTTCTGAGTGGGTTGGGTCAGGACATTGACCTCTGCTCTGGTAGTCTCCTTAGGTGGCGTAGTCTTCTCAACTGGAGCTTTCAGTTGGAGCTATGAGCTGTGATGGTTTAGGGAGGTCAGAAATGGAGTGAGAGGCTTCATGTGTGTGATCCCAGGGTGCACGGGGCTCTCCTCTAGTTTTGTCCATGGCTGATATGGAGAGAGGTGGTTGTTCATGAGTTCCAGAGGGTACTCAAATGGTGCACGGGGGTGTTCTCTCCTCTAATGCATGTTCCTGAGGCTTCAAATAGAGAGGGAGGGGCGGAATTTGGATGGTCACACGTTTAAAAACTCTTTCGGAAGTCGAAAATGGCTTTTAGAAATGAAAAACAGAGTCTTGGGTGTTTAAAAATGGGTTTAAAAGACAGTTGGTCATTTTCGCACTTAAAAAAAAATTTCGCACCTTGGAAAGGATTTTTCGCACTTTAGATTTCAAGGTGTGAAATTTTCGCACCATGTTTTGATTTTCGCACTCGAATTCGCACCGTGCGAAATTTTTCGCACCTTGTTTCGCACCGTGCGAAACCATTTCGCTACTTGAGGTGATGGCACTCGTGTGGCAACAAGTGGTTTCGCACTGTGCGAAATTTTTCGCACCAGGAACAGTAGCCATGCGAATTTGGATTTTGGATTTTCGCAACTTGGATGGATTTTCGCAAGTTGATTCGCCTTTTCGGAAGTTGTTTCGCAAGTTTCCCCACTTTTGGAAGTTGTTTCGCTGAAGAAAAAATTTTTGCAAGTTGTTTCACATCGTGCGAAAATTGGTTTGGACTGTGCGAAATGCCACTCGTGTGCCAAGAGGGTGTTTCGCACGGTGCGAAAATTTTCGCACCTTGATTCGCACAATGCGAAATTTTCGCACCTTGATTCGCACTGTGCGAAATTTTTTTTTTTTTTTCAACTCGGTGCAGTTTTCTTGCAATGACCATAACTTTTTCGTTTTAACTCCGATTTGAACACCGTTTGAAGCGTTGGACTTTTGACTTCCCGAGCTTCAAAACGGGATATAGTATGTATAAAATGGACTCGAGAAAGTGCTCCAAATATGTCCCAAAGTGGCAACAGAACCAATGGCCAGAATTCTCTCTTCTCTTCCTTTTCTTTCATCATCATTTTTTTTTTGACAGTACACCCAATTGTTTTGCAGTCCTTCCTGCAATGATCATCCAAAAACTTATGTTAAATCAAAACTAATTAAAATTAAAGCATTGAAATCAAAATTAAAACAAGTAATAAAGCAAAAAGATATGGACTAGCTAGTTTTTTAGAAAGACTAAGTCCATTAAAAAAAATGTTGTCCTGTTTCAGCTTGCTCGGATCCCATATGAAGTTAGCATCCTTCATTAGAGATTTGCATTGTATGATGGCAATGGAAGCAATTTCCTTTCTCTTTCCTTTAATTTCCTCCCTCTTCTTTTTCTCTGTTTCATTCTCTGTTTCATGCTCTTGTTTGGATGTGGCCAAATCAACCTCTTTACCACTCCTTAGAGTGATCACGGCTTTAACGTCTCTCACTTGTGAAGATTCTCTCTTATGAGCCTTGAGATTGGTGAGCCTTGGTATTGAGTATTAGAGATTATCTATCTTTTGAGATAGATCATTTTGTATTCCATCCATCCTTTTATCCAATGAACTCTCTACACTGTCAATTATTTGACTGAGCTGAGCATTGATGGATTTCTGAGCTCCAACAAAGTCTCCCCCGACCTTGCTAAGATTCACTATAGCTTGTTCAAGGTTCGAGGCTTGCTGAGGTGCTTGAACAGGTTGCTGGTACTAAAGTGGCTGTGGTTTCCAAGAGAAATTTGGATGGTCCCTCAAATTGGAATTGTAGGTGTTGCAATCACCAAACATTTCCCTCACCACTGGAATGGTAGGACACTCTTCCACCAAGTGCTCATAAGATAGACAAATGGCCCAAGGCATAGCTTGCAATGGTGTCTGAGAGATAGCTTGTATTTCTTGCATTTTTTTCATTTCTAGCTCTTCCAATCTCCTTGCCATAGCTGCAATCTTTGCCTTCATGTCGATTTCTTCCTTCAAAATATACATCTCAGCCTTAGAATTAGGTTGAGATGTCATTCTTCCCATATCTCTAGCATTTGGTTCATCCCATCCTCTTGAAAGTTCAGCCACATAACTCAAGAAGTTCATGGCTTCCTCTGCTATCTCGTATTCAATATGACATGCACAACTAGCAATTTGTGAATTAAAAACAGAGAAAACAAAAGAAGACAAAAGAAAAACAATTCTAAAAAAATTAATACTAACTAAAACTAGCTGAAAGGTAAACTAAAACATAAATAAAGAAAAAGAACAATTAAAAAGAGTTAGTAAAAGAAAAGTAAAATCACCAAACTTGTGATGAAGATCACAAGTGTTCTCAAAAGATCATATCACTGCAAAGTGGCACCATCCCCGGCAACGACACCATTTGATTCGTTCCCAATTGGTGTCTCAGCTGATTCGTGTCCTCTCAATGGTCCTTGACAGTGGTGCCATTTGATTCGTGTCCAGCTGGTGTCTTGATTTCAGTCCTCAGACGGGAGCAATCAACAAAATTTATAACCTATTACACCATGTACTAGGATAGCCTTAGCTAGCATAGCATAGTGGTTCTAGGGTCGTTCACTGGGATGGGTTTTCACTTCGCAATTGATATTAGTTCAAAAACTGAATTGGTGCTTTTTCTTTTCTTTGTTAGCTTTAAAAGAAGACATAAGTTTGAATGAAAACGGATGGTATTAAGCTAACATAACATAAAGTAACTAAAATTAACTAGAAAGAATTTAGAAAGAAAGGTGTTTCTTGGGATTTCAGGTTACTAGGATCAGGTGCCAACTATAAAGAGGGAGATTCCGGTCACTTGAATCTTTTCCTCGCATTCGGAATTTAACCTATTGTTATTTCCCGAACTGGTGTGATACAGATGCTTGCCATTAATGGTTTCAACGCTAAATCCCTCTCACTGATACACCTTGCAATGGCTCGTACCTCTCACCTAGTATTTTCCATTCAAGGTGATCCTTAGCATCGGATCATCCTTCACAAGCGAACAAGAGATAACAATTAGACCTCCATGGAGCAAGATTGCAAGCAATAAGAATCCATGGAATCCGAAAGCTTACCAAGTATTGGCTATTCATGGTAATCCTAGTTAACTAAAAATATAAAAACCAAAAACGGATCACACTTTCTCTTCATTAAAAACGGAAACAACAAAATCTCACACTTATGTAGCCGGAACCTTACTTAGCTTCCTTCACCCAAGAAACAAAAAGTCTAGCCACTCATCCTCTAAGAAAACATCTCAGAGAATGTTTGGCTAGCAAGAAAATGAAAATGAAAGAGAAGGAAAAACAGAGCAAGGCTCTGTATATTCTATATATTGATCGATTCTACATACTTATATATATATATCTTTTACAATGGATGCAAGGGAATATATATAGAGAAGTTTTTCCAACCTTCCTAGCTAAGAAATCTTATGGTTGGTGGATTACAAGGAGAAGAATGGAAATTTATACAAAAATATCTGAAGAAAATATCTAAAAGAGTCGGTGCACAAATATCCCAGTTCGCATGTAGATTTCGCACATTGCATGGTGACTTGCGAAAATCTCGCAAGTTGATTTCGCAACTTGGAATCAATTTTCGCACGTTGAGCTCCAAGTTCGCAAGTTGCAAAATCACTTTCGCAAGTTGGGCTTCTCTGTGACTGTGCGGCTGTATTCCATTTCCATTTCGCAAGGTAGGCTTTAATTTCGCACGTTGGAGTTCCAAATTCGCAAGATGCGAATTTGTCCTTCAACTGGATGCAGTTGTCTTGCGAAGGCCATATCTTCCTAATTTCAACTCCAATTCGTACAAAGTTTGAAGCATTGGATTCTTGACTTCCTGAGGTTTGAAATGGTATATAGCATGTAGAAAATGGACTTCGGGAAGTGCTCCAAAAGTGCGAAAGAAGACTGCAGCTGCTGTCCTCTGTTTTCTTCACTCTGTTTTTCCTCTCTCTGTTGTTCTTTCCTTGCATACTTTGAACGACTTTGGCAAAGGGCTATGGAGCTCCAAAGCTTGGTTCTTCATGAATTTGAGCTTCCAAAAGCTTTGCCATGAACTATATACAGCTCTCCCTCATTCTTGGATTGCTTTGGTGTAGCTAAAAGCTATCAAAAACACCAAAACTTAACACAATTTGATTAGAAACGATTGCAAGGGTCCCTAACATGCCAATTGAGTTAAAAGGTGATAATTACTACTCAAGAGTGTTTAAAAGAGGTAATTACAAGCTACAAAATAGCACTTTTTGAGTAGTAATCAGGTTGCATTTGCATACTTATATCAACGATAATAGAATTGAGGTCAATTCCATTGTTGGCACTGCACTTGTGGACATGTATGCGAAATGTGGAAAAATTTCCCTTGCCACGCAAGTTTTTAATGCAATGGAGTCCAAAGATGTTCTAGCTTGGAACACAATCATAGCAGGCATGGCCATACACGACCATGTGAAAGAAGCCCAACAATTTTTCAAGGAGATGAAAGAGGCGGGTGTTGAACCAAATGACATAACCTTTGTAGCTATGCTTAGTGCCTGTAGCCATGCTGGAATGGTGGATGAAGGTCAAAAACTCTTAGACATGGGCAGCAGTTATGGGATTGAGCCAAAGGTTGAGCATTATGGTTGTGTTATTGATCTCCTTGCCCGTGCAGGGCTCTTGGAGGAGGCTATGGAACTTATAGGGACCATGCCCATGGAGCCCAACCCATGTGCGTTGGGGGCATTGCTTGGAGGTTGCAGGATCCATGGCAACTTTGAGCTGGGTGAGATGGTGGGAAAACGCCTCATCAACCTTCAACCATGCCAGAGTGGCCGGTAAAACCCTTTCACGTATGCTGGAAAAGACTAAATTCACTTGACTAACCTGTTTTCCAATTTTTCCTCAACAGCTACATCCTCCTCTCAAACATATATGCAGCAGCAAAAAAATGGGACGATGCAAGAAAAGTGAGGAACCTTGGCAGGAGTGAGCGTGATTGAGCTGAAAGGTGCATCGGTTTGTGGCTGGTGACTGGTCACACCCGGAATCAAACAAGATATATGAGAAGTTGAATGAGATACACACAAGGCTGAAGAGTGCAATTGGGTATTCAGCAGATACCGGGAATGTGTTGTTGGACATGGAAGAGGAAGATAAAGAACATGCTCTAGCTGTTCATAGTGAGAAGCTGGCCATTGCTTATGGGCTACTACACTTGGATTCAAAAGAAGCCATTAGGATTGTGAAGAACCTTAGGGTTTGCAGAGATTGTCACCATGTCACCAAGCTGATTTCAAAGGTTTATGGTCGAGAAATTATTGTAAGGGATCGGAATCGGTTTCATCATTTTGAAGATGGTGAATGTTCCTGTCTTGATTTTTGGTAGAGTCAGTGTTAAATATTGAATATGGGTTTATTTATTATAATTTAATAATAAAAAGATAAAAATTGATAATATTTTTAATAATATGTTATGTAATAAAATTAATCAACTTTTAAATTGATTTTTAATAAGAGAAGCAGTTTTTTTCTTTTTTTTTTTTGTTTAAAAAAAAATTATATAAGATACCAAAATTCTTAAAGACTTATATAGAAAAGGTAATAATTTTAAAAGTGATGATATGAGTCACATTTCTAAATCTATAGTTTACAAAAATGTGATGCCAATTTGTTTTTGAGAAAAAAATTAGTTTTTTTTTTTAATTTTAATTTTTATTATCATTTACAATTGATTGGGATAAAAACTTTTACTATTAAAATAAACGTTATTCATATTAAACTGAATAAGCATTAAAAAATTGCGTTTTTGTTAACTTTGAATTTTATCTTTAAAAATAATTTATATGACTGTTTTTTAAAGAAATAAAAAAATAAATTTAATTTTGTATATTTTTGTTATTTTTACTAAGGAGACGTCTTCAAACTAATGAATAAAAAATTAGAATTTAAGATACTTAAAAAGTAATTCAATATGCTAAATACTTCTATTTATTGAGTTCGTTGAAAAAAATTGGAGAACTTTCAACTTTGTTGTTTGTTTTTTATTCTTTTATTTATTTTTATTTTTTAAATTTATGCTTTATCGTCTTTATTAAAAACAAATTACAATGGTTTCAGTTTTAATTTTTTAAAAAATTTTAATGTAATTTAATTTGCAAAAAATTAATGTCATTTGTATACCTCAATTATACCTTAGTTCCTTTACTTTGTACCTAGGGTTCTATGACTATGCATCTTATCATTATTTTATACTTAGTTGTCATTATTTTTGTATTATGATCATTGGTTTTTTTATATCTTGATTTTATGTGCTTGTACCCTCATTCAATTATTCAGATGTTGATCAATGATTTTTGTCGTTTATTGTATTAAAACAAGATTTTTAATCTAATTCACTATTCTAAGGTAGCTTTTACTTGATAAGAAATGGCTTTTAGTAAAAGCCATGGTAGTATAACGGTTTAAAATATCGTCCATTAGGATGAATTATTTTTGGTAATCAAGGCTTAAATGGGAAGAAAAAAATGAATGTGATCAAGTGAAATTGGAGTGACAATTCATAATAAAAATGAAAATAGCAGTGATTTCAAATTAGGAAGAACAATTCAATAAAAAAGAATCAAATTTTGAAAGAAGATTAATATGAAAAAAATCTTAGAGTTAAGATTCTCTTGAAAACAATCTCTATGGTGAATGGTTGTTGAGATTTACTCTTCATCAGGTTATATTGAAAATATAAATTTTCATCTAAACCGATTTTTTATTTAGTTTTAAATCAAAATCTTATTTATATTCAAATTAGGTGATTTAATTTAAAGGACCAATTCAAATTATATATTTAATTCATCTTAAATCGTCTTTTAATGATTTACACAATGCAACTATTCAATTTCATTAAATTTAACTTTAAGAATTTAATGAATTTACCTAATTTGTATTGTAGTGGTCATTTAAGAGAATTTGAAAAGAAAAAAAATCCCAAATTTCAATCAATTGAATAAAAAAACCCTTGCCAAATTAAGCTTCATTTCCCAAATTTCAACTATTCATAGTTCAAACAAATGAAGGACACTCAACATCATCTCAATAGGCTTTTGGAACTTTTCAAATTAAAAAATATGAGATTTAGTACCAATAATGACATTTTCACACAATTTTCATTTGAACATGCGAAATTGAAGTTGGTTGGTTACAACATTTAAACCCCTCTTTGGACGAGTTCGCATGCTCCTGAGAAGTTTTGCAATTCATGCAAAATGACTTCGCAAATTCCTAACTCTTGCAGCCATCATGTTCTTCTAGTTCAGTTGACATGTTTGTGCAAAATCATTCTTTAGCTTGCTGCAATTTCTCATCCTTTATCTCACATGCCAAATTTTGCATAATGTTGCAAAATTGTTATTTCTATTTTTTTCACACTTTTCAATCTTCTTTCTTCCATGATCAATTAAATGCATTATTTACACCTTGAAATCACTATAGAACTTACAAAAGAAGGTTAGTTATCATTGCAAGAGCAATAATATGTCAATTGGATATTTTAAGCATAATACTACTTGGAAGATGTGAAATTTATGAGAATTACGATATCAAATATGCTCTTTTTGAGCAGTAATAAGATGTAACCATATATTTTTAGCAATTAGATAAAAAGATTTAATGGTTTGAAATGATATTGTAGATTTTTTCATAAAATTAGTAATATAATAAAATTAGTATTTAATGATCCTAAGCATCCTATTTAATATTAGTTAAATTATAAGAAAATTAAATAAAAATTTAAAGTTGAAAGAAGTAGAGCCCTAACTCTCTTGTTGTCGAAGGTGTTTAGTTTTTTGAGAATAAAGAGTTAAGGCTTGCATAGAAATTATTTTTTAAAATAATATTTTATTCTCTATAACAAAAAATTGCTTTTATAACTTAAAAAACATGTTTAACAAATTTTTAACAACAAATATTTTTTTAAGAATTTGTTTTGAAAGTAAATTGTTTTTTATATTAAATTTGAGGTGTTTTCCATTGTTTTTTGTAGAACATTCTAAATAATAATTGAAAATATAAAGAATATTTTTAAAATGCAATAATAATAATAATAATAATAATAATAATAATAATAAATATAATTAAGGAGGGGAGGATGAGTTTGAAGTAGATAATAATAATAATAATAATAATAATAATTAAGAAGGGGAAGATAGGTTTGAAGTAGAGAATAGGGTTCCCTTCCTTCCCTCTCGACCTTGATTACTCATTCCTACCTAATTAGGGATAGATCCTTGCGAAGATCCACCTTGATGGGTATTTTCGTTACCCCTATTAAAAGCATCTCCTAATATTTGGAAGCATATTTGAAAATCACATTAAAAATTCAAAAATCACTTCTGAACAATTACTTCATAGGTGACCAATTCTTCCAAAAATCCATTTTTTGTAATATTTAGTTTACATCAAAACACTAAGTGGTTCTTCATAAAAATATTTCTAATGAGAGCAATACTATTAAAAGTGTTATATACTAAGAGCTCGCTTGAGAGTAATTTGGAAAGAAGTTAACTAAAAATGCTTCCTTACAAAAATTATTTGTTCAAAAAAATTTTTACTAAGATATTTTGGCTACTAGCAAGATCAAAACTAAATAAACCCTTAACCAATTGTAATGATCTGACCACCCACTTCCCCTTGTATAGAAATTGGTTCTCACCGGATTAATTATATATGTATAGTTAGGATTCTCACATAAATGTGTGGGATCAAATTTAATACTATTTATAATGATCTATTCCATCTCATGTAGGGATAGTCTACTCTAAGTATAATATGCTCGTATTACTATAAAATATGACAACATAGTTTAGAGGACTGATATATATGGGATATCAAACCAATTTATATTTATACAAGGGGCTAATGAAACATATCAAATGATGGTTTTGAATACCCTTATATTTGGATCCCATATAAGTGTTTATGGTACAAGATATCACCATTGAAGTATTTGGTAAAATAACTAGAATGTATAAGAAATTACTTAGAAAATTTTATGAATTTGGATGGATATACATGATCCTCAACAAAACATTCATTATATAATATCATCTCACATAAGTAAGAATAATATTAATAAAGTAGAAGGTGCACAAATTCCTAAATTAACACACATTTTAGATCATAATCAATTGACTTGTAGCAACTTATAGTGTTCAATCTTTAGAGCAAAACATACTAAAGATATCTAACTTATTTATTAAAAAAAAAAATCAAGACATCTAGAGATAAAATCCTTCCAAAGTCGATTTAAATAAAGGAAACATCATTAGCAGACATTTCTCTACCACAAATGTTAATCTATGCATCTCCTCAAAATAAAAAGTCCAACATACCTAAAAAAGGACATTAAGAACAAAGGCCCTTCTAAGATGTAATAATATACATGCACAAAAGAAAAAAAAAAAAAAAAGCAATTGAAGGCAGTGTTTCACTCACATAAACTATGTAGAAAAAACAAACACCTCTTCCTTGTTTTACATAAGGAAAATGAAATCAGTCTTCTTCAAAATCATCCTCTCAACGATCTAACTTTATAAAATCCAATTTTTCAGAATCTTCCTCTTTATGACCCTGAGCATTTTGCAAACAAAGAGCCTCATATTAGGTAGGAAAGATGAAAATTACAATGATGAAGGTTAACATAATTAGGACGAAAATTAATTTGGATTGGAGGGTGAATCATAGAATGCTAGATCAAACTAATGCTTCATATTATCCTTGTGTTCTCTGAAAGTGATATTATTTATTTAATGCATATTCTTAGGTTACATTTAGGTAACAATATTGATAAAGATTATAAATTGCCTTAAGTATTAACTAGTTCTTCTATATAAAAATGAGACCCTCTATGTAGAATCTTGGTGTAAACTTCAAATAATTGTCTACCTTTAACTTTTAAAAAAAGGAAAAATATTGTCATGACTAGTAATATCCTATATTAGATAGAAAAAGTTTCTATAACTTTATGGTGGATTTCTCTTAACTAGATAGATGATTTTTAATGGTGTGAGAGCTCATTAGGACCAAAGTGGATAATATTTACATAACAAGAACAAATTGTCACAAAAGATATTAGAGTTAATCTCTAAGCTTAGGATGGGATGAGGTCATTACATGACCATTTAAATTATTTTTTTCTAATGCTCTATGTTTTTGTTAACAAAATCAAAGATGATAAAAGACTACACAATTGAAAATTCTATAGGCTTGTTTGTGTCTTTTCTTCATACAAAATAAATTAAGAATTTTTTTGGGCGTGATTTTGAAAGGTGTTAATAATACTTCATAATGCTTGAAAACATTTCTTATAAAAATTAGGTGTTTGACAAAATTTCGAAAGTGGTAAAAAATATGAAGTGATGATTCCTGGACAATAACTTCATAAAAAAAAAATCATTTTGCTATTATATAAAACAATACTATGAAAACATTTTTTTTTAGTTTATATCCAAACACGAAGTGATTCTTTTTAAAAATGTTTATAAGGGAAATGTTATTAACAAAAATGTTAAAGATAAAGACATTTTAAGTAGAATAACCCCAAATAACCTTTAAGACAAATAAGATTAAAGTAGTATTTACTATATTTATAGAATAGCCAAGGAAAAGATGATATTAAGAATAGAAAGAATTAGTTAGGGAATTACTCCATTCATACCTGTTTAAAAATGGGGGTATTTAGATCATCCGGCCAATATTCTTCCCAAAATTCACTTTGTACACTTTCTAGCCTTGGTGCATCTAAGACTCCCTTGTAGAAAAATTCCATCCCACGACATTCTCCCACTTTCATTGTTTCCAAGGATGGGAATTTGAAGACATATCTTGTTGATGAGCAAAAGCTTTTCAGATTTGGCAATTGATAAAGTGCAAGGCTCTTTAATTGGGTGAACTCAATCTCATTATCTGTTAGTTCATGTCCATCATTTCCCACTATTTCTACTTGGATAACCTCATTCACTGAATCACACTTTTTCACCTCTAGTTCTTCTAGATTATGTAGTATTTGAACCATATTCGAGGGAATCACAACCGAAATACCCCGACACTTTTCTATCTTCAAATATCTTAACTTCAAAAAAGACACCCTTGAAAATTGGCCTCGCCATATCTCCACAGTGCCCTTTAAGCTCAATCTTAGTTCTTCCAAATTAAGAAATGCTTCCTGGCAAACCAAATTACATAAGAGGAATGACATTTCATTTATGTGATTTTTTTTTAATAAATAAATAAGTTATATATACACACATATACAACAATCCTCTTTGAGCTTGCAAATAGCTCAATAAATGATAAAAATAAACAAGCCTTCAAGTTCAAACTCATGACCACTAGAAAAATAAGGCTATGGTACCATAGTAAATAGAAACAATTGTAAATCAAGTTCATTTCATCTACAAACCTAACATTTATATATTTAATAATTATATTTCCTTCTTGATCAAAGAGCTATTAGGAGAAAATAAGTAAACACTATTATTGTTATTATTATTATAATTGTTGTTGTTGTTGTTTTCCATATAAGGCATAATGAACTACTGTATCTAAATAATCAAGGTACACTTTGACAAGTTTTGATGCAATGTGGCTAAAAATAGATTGGATGAATATTGCACATTAATTCAAATAAAAAATCAACATTTTTTTTTGTTAAATTCTAAATAAACACCACTATAAACTAATGCAATTTTGTATGAAATTCAATTAAATAAACTCGTTCTTAAGGCATCACATGAAGTGTTTAAGTCTAATTAATATTAATTAAAATGATTATATTAAAAAAATCCAAAGTAATTTATTTTTATCATAAGTCAAGTAGGATAATTTTATAAATAATTGGTTCTAGTTTCTAGTATTCTTGTACACAATCGCTATGTTTGTTGCACCTCCAAAAAATCTACTACTTGTAATTAATTGTATATTATTCTCCATATTCACATCAGTTTATGTAGTATGATTAATTTAGCAACAAAATATAAGTTTACTTGAAATCGCTTTAAATTCCTATGATATTAAAGTTTAAGATTAAAACAATGTAACATTAGCTAAAAAGATTAAGATCTATAATGTAACATATAAAATTTCGAAAATTCAAGGAAGGGTAAACTCGCACCTGTTCTACCCAGAAGAGTGGCTCAAGTTCAGATTCCAAATTTATTTGTTGAAAGAGTATCTCCACTTTATCACAATCGAGCACTTCCAAGTTTTTCAGAAGTGGCCAGCTTGAACTAAACCTTCCAGAGCAAAATCTTTTGAGTTGGTGTAAACCAGCGAGTGTGAGAGAGGTAAGGTTAGGGAATAAGAGTGAGGTGCTGCTTCACTTCATTTTCATTGGCAACAATTGCCTCCATACTCCAAAGGATATCTGTAGGTTCTCAAGTTGCACAAGAGCACTCGCCTTAGAAAGCGGAAAAAGGTTTAGCAATTTGTTGCATCTACTTACTTCAATTTCCTTAATTTGGAAAATGAATTTGCTGGAAGTTGGTCAGGCCACAATGCTCTTATATTATCTAGTCTCAGTAAACAAGGACTCCAAGCCTGGGAGTGCAACCTGTGCAATTGATGATCCCTTTGGTTAATAATATGTACATATACATTCCTAATAATTAGACACATGTAAATAGAAAATAAGAGGTTAAAGGAGAATATATCAGTATAACAAACACGAAATTTAAACTAGATTGAAGAAGATCAAGAAAGAGAAAAGAAAAGAAAAAAGCCTCCAGATTTTGAAGATCCAATGAAACTTTAAAAAAAAAAAAAAAAACCTTCAAATTTTCCTTTCGAAATGAGGTAATAAGAGGATTTTTTTTTTCTTTTTTCTTTGCCTCTCTTTCAAATTTGATTAACTTCTATGGAAAACATATTTTAACTAGCATGGAAAACGATTTTTTTTTAAAACTTTTATATAAGATACAAGTAATACTTTAAAAAAAATTTGAAAAATTATTTTTAAAGAAAAAGGTAAATCTATACTTTTTGTATAAGATGTTCTACCTTTATATACAAATTTTTTATTTTTTTTTTTAAGTGTATCCAAATGGACACTAAACTATCTAGTTTCGAATTTTTACAACTTTGAATTGGATTTTATGGTAAACTAATTTACAATATAATGCATGGATTCATCTTAGATTCCATCTATAAATTTTTTTAATTATCTAATATAAGACATTATATTAATGGGTTGAATTAATAATGTAATTATAATTTATTTGGCAACTTTCTTCCTTCAAATATATAAAATGAAAATAAATTTTAAAAAATAAAAAAATGAAAAAAATAAAATAAAAAAGCTTTTTTTATAGTTTTTCTAAGATGATTTTGTAGAGTACTGTTAGTTTATAGTTTTAACTTTATTTCATTTTACTTTTAACTTTATTTATTGAGGTATGTTCTTTTTTGAAACTCTTGTTTAGATTTTATAGAGAATATAAATTTTAAGAAAAAAATGAAATTTAAATAAGATAAGAATAAAGAAAGCAAAAGGTGGATGAATTTTTTTAAGGCAAAAGTTTGATAATTGCACTATCATGTAATGGGTAAATTTTTAAATACTCAACAAAGGCAGTGAAATTAAATTAAAAGCTGACATGTACCTTTTCGACCAAAAAGAGCGATTGTTGAATTTTGTTGTCAAGTTCACCTTTCAAACCTATTTCTTGAAATAGTATCTCCACTTTACCACAATTGAGCACTATCAATTTTTTTAAAAGTGCCCATCTTGAAGTAAACCTTCTAAGCAAAATCTTTGGAGTTGGTGTAAAGTATTGAGTATGAGAGAGGTTAGTCTAGGGAATATTGCATATTAATTCAAATAAAACATCAACATTTTTTTTTTGTTAAATTCTAAATAAACACCACTATAAATTAATGCAATTTTGTATGTCAATTAAATAAATCGTTCTTAAGGCATCACATGAAGTGTTTAAGTCTAATTAATATTAATTAAAAATGATTATATTAAAAAAAATCGAAAGTAATTTATTTTTATCATAAGTCAAGTAGGATATTTTATAAATAATTGGTTCTAGTTTCTAGTATTCTTGTACACAATCACTATGTCTGTTGCACCTCCAAAAAATCTACTACTTGTAATTAATTGTATATTATTCTCCATATTCACATCAATTTATGTAGTATGATTAATTTAGCAACAAAATATAAGTTTACTTGAAATCGCTTTAAATTCCTATGATATTAAAGTTTAAGATTAAAACAATGTAACATTAGCTAAAAAGATTAAGATCTATAATGTAACATATAAAATTTAGAAAATTCAAGGAAGGGTAAACTCGCACCTGTTCTACCCAGAAGAGTGGCTCAAGTTCAATTCCAAATTATTTGTTGAAAGAGTATCTCCACTTTATCACAATCGAGCACTTCCAATTTTTTCAGAAGTGGCCAGCTTGAACTAAACCTTCCAGAGCAAAATCTTTTGAGTTGGTGTAAATCACGGAGTCTGAGAGAGGTAAGGTTAGGGAATAAGAGTGAGGTGCTGCTTCACTTCATTTTCATTGGCAACAATTGCCTCTATACTTCACAAAGGATATCTGTAGGTTCTCAAGTTGCACAAGAGCACTCGCCTTAGAAAGCGGAAAAAGATTTGCAATTTGTTGCATCCAGTTACTTCCAATTTCCTTAATTTGGAAAATGAATTTGCTGGAAGTTGGTCAGGCCACAATGCTCTTATATTATGTAGGTTGCATACAGACAAGGACTCCAAGCCTGGGAATGCAACCTGTGCAATTGATGATCCCTTTGGTTAATAATATATACATATACATTCCTAATAATTAGACACATGTAAATAGAAAATAAGAGGTTAAAGGAGAATATATCAGTATAACAAAGCACAAAATTTAAACTAGATTGAAGAAGATCAAGAAAGAGAAAAGAAAAGAAAAAGCCTCCAGATTTTGAAGATCCAATGAAACTTTAAAAAAAAAAAAAAAAGAACCTTCAAATTTTCCTTTCGAAATGAGGTAATAAGAGGATTTTTTTTTTCTTTTTTCTTTGCCTCTCTTTCAAATTTGATTAACTTCTTTGGAAAACATATTTTAACTAGCCATGGAAAACGGATTTTTTTTTTAAACTTTTATATAAGATACAAGTAATACTTTAAAAAAAATTTGAAAAATTATTTTTAAAGAAATAAGGTAAATCTATACTTTTTGTATAAGATGTTCTACCTTTATATACAAATTTTTTATTTTTTTTTAAAGTGTATCCAAATGGACACTAAACTATCTAGTTTCGAATTTTTACAACTTTGAATTGGATTTTATGGTAAACTAATTTACAATATAATGCATGGATTCATCTTAGATTCCATCTATAAATTTTTTTAATTATCTAATATAAGACATTATATTAATGGTTTGAATTAATAATGTAATTATAATTTATTTGGCAACTTTCTTCCTTCAAATATATAAAATGAAAATAAATTTTAAAAAATAAAAAAAATGAAAAAAATAAAAATAAAAAAGCTTTTTTTTATAGTTTTTCTAAGATGATTTGGTAGAGTACTGTTAGTTTATAGTTTTAACTTTATTTCATTTTACTTTTAACTTTATTTATTGAGGTATGTTCTTTTTTGAAACTCTTGTTTAGATTTTATAGAGAATATAAAGTTTAAGAAAAAAGATGAAATTTAAATAAAATAAGAATAAAGAAAGGCAAAAGGTGGATGAATTTTTTTAAGGCAAAAGTTTGATAATTTGGCACTATCATGTAATGGGTGAAATTTTTAAATACTCAACAAAGGCTAGTGAAATTTAAATTAAAAGCTTGACATGTACCTTTTCGACCAAAATCTTTGGAGTTGGCGTAATGTTTTGAGTATGAGAGAGGTTAGTCTAGGGAATATTGCACATTAGTTCAAATAAAACATCAACATTTTTTTTTGTTAAATTCTAAATGAACACCACTATAAATTAATGCGATTTTGTATGCTCAATTAAATAAACTCATTCTTAAGGCATCACATGAAGTGTTTAAGTCTAATTAATATTAATTAAAAATGATTATATTAAAAAAAATCCAAAGTAATTTATTTTTATCATAAGTCAAGTAGGATAGTTTTATAAATAATTGGTTCTAGTTTCTAGTATTATTGTACACAATCGCTATGTTTGTTGCACCTCCAAAAAATCTACTACTTGTAATTAATTGTATATTATTCTCCATATTCACATCAATTTATGTAGTATGATTAATTTAGCAACAAAATATAAGTTTACTTGAAATCGCTTTAAATTCCTATGATATTAAAGTTTAAGATTAAAACAATGTAACATTAGCTAAAAAGATTAAGATCTATAATGTAACATATAAAATTTCAAAAATTCAAGGAAGGGTAAACTCCCACCTGTTCTACCCAGAAGAGTGGCTCAAGTTCAGATTCCAAATTTATTTGTTGAAAGAGTATCTCCACTTTATCACAATCGAGCACTTCCAAGTTTTTCAGAAGTGGCCAGCTTGAACTAAACCTTCCAGAGCAAAATCTTTTGAGTTGGTGTAAACCACGGAGTCTGAGAGAGGTAAGGTTAGGGAATAAGAGTGGAGGTGCTGCTTCACCTTCATTTTCATTGGCAACAATTGCCTCCACTCCACTCTCTGATATATTTAGGTCCTCAAGTTGCACAAGAGCACTCGCCACAAAAACCGGAAAAAGGTTTAGCAATTTGTTGCATCTACTTACTTCCAATTTCCTTAATTTGGAAAATGAATTTGCTGGAAGTTGGTCAGGCCACAATGCTCTTATATTATCTAGTCTCAGTACAGACAAGGACTCCAAGCCTGGGAGTGCAACCTGTGCAATTGATGATCCCTTTGGTTAATAATATGTACATATACATTCCTAATAATTAGACACATGTAAATAGAAAATAAGAGGTTAAAGGAGAATATATCAGTATAACAAAACACGAAATTTAAACTAGATTGAAGAAGATCAAGAAAGAGAAAAGAAAAGAAAAAGCCTCCAGATTTTGAAGATCCAATGAAACTTTAAAAAAAAAAAAAAAGAACCTTCAAATTTTCCTTTCGAAATGAGGTAATAAGAGGATTTTTTTTTCTTTTTTCTTTGCCTCTCTTTCAAATTTGATTAACTTCTATGGAAAACATATTTTAACTAGGCATGGAAAACGGATTTTTTTTTTAAAACTTTTATATAAGATACAAGTAATACTTTAAAAAAAATTTGAAAAATTATTTTTAAAGAAATAAGGTAAATCTATACTTTTTGTATAAGATGTTCTACCTTTATATACAAATTTTTTATTTTTTATTTTTAAGTGTATCCAAATGGACACTAAACTATCTAGTTTCGAATTTTTACAACTTTGAATTGGATTTTATGGTAAACTAATTTACAATATAATGCATGGATTCATCTTAGATTCCATCTATAAATTTTTTTAATTATCTAATATAAGACATTATATTAATGGTTTGAATTAATAATGTAATTATAATTTATTTGGCAACTTTCTTCCTTCAAATATATAAAATGAAAATAAATTTTAAAAAATAAAAAAAATGAAAAAAATAAAAAATAAAAAAAGCTTTTTTTTTATAGTTTTTCTAAGATGATTTTGTAGAGTACTGTTAGTTTATAGTTTTAACTTTATTTCATTTTACTTTTAACTTTATTTATTGAGGTATGTTCTTTTTTGAAACTCTTGTTTAGATTTTATAGAGAATATAAATTTTAAGAAAAAAATGAAATTTAAATAAGATAAGAATAAAGAAAGGCAAAAGGTGGATGAATTTTTTTAAGGCAAAAGTTTGATAATTGGCACTATCATGTAATGGGTAAAATTTTTAAATACTCAACAAAGGCCAGTGAAATTTAAATTAAAAGCTTGACATGTACCTTTTCGACCAAAAAGAGCGATTGTTGAATTTTGTTGTCAAGTTCACCTTTCAAACCTATTTCTTGAAATAGTATCTCCACTTTACCACAATTGAGCACTATCAATTTTTTTAAAAGTGCCCATCTTGAAGTAAACCTTCTAAGCAAAATCTTTGGAGTTGGTGTAAAGTATTGAGTATGAGAGAGGTTAGTCTAGGGAATATTGCATATTAATTCAAATAAAACATCAACATTTTTTTTTTGTTAAATTCTAAATAAACACCACTATAAATTAATGCAATTTTGTATGAAATTCAATTAAATAAATTCGTTCTTAAGGCATCACATGAAGTGTTTAAGTCTAATTAATATTAATTAAAAATGATTATATTAAAAAAAAATCGAAAGTAATTTATTTTTATCATAAGTCAAGTAGGATAGTTTTATAAATAATTGGTTCTAGTTTCTAGTATTCTTGTACACAATCACTATGTCTGTTGCACCTCCAAAAAATCTACTACTTGTAATTAATTGTATATTATTCTCCATATTCACATCAATTTATGTAGTATGATTAATTTAGCAACAAAATATAAGTTTACTTGAAATCGCTTTAAATTCCTATGATATTAAAGTTTAAGATTAAAACAATGTAACATTAGCTAAAAAGATTAAGATCTATAATGTAACATATAAAATTTAGAAAATTCAAGGAAGGGTAAACTCGCACCTGTTCTACCCAGAAGAGTGGCTCAAGTTCAGATTCCAAATTTATTTGTTGAAAGAGTATCTCCACTTTATCACAATCGAGCACTTCCAATTTTTTCAGAAGTGGCCAGCTTGAACTAAACCTTCCAGAGCAAAATCTTTTGAGTTGGTGTAAATCACGGAGTCTGAGAGAGGTAAGGTTAGGGAATAAGAGTGGAGGTGCTGCTTCACTTTCATTTTCATTGGCAACAATTGCCTCTAGTACTTCACAAAAGGATATCTGTAGGTTCTCAAGTTGCACAAGAGCACTCGCCTTAGAAAGCGGAAAAAGATTTGGCAATTTGTTGCATCCAGTTACTTCCAATTTCCTTAATTTGGAAAATGAATTTGCTGGAAGTTGGTCAGGCCACAATGCTCTTATATTATGTAGGTTGCATACAGACAAGGACTCCAAGCCTGGGAATGCAACCTGTGCAATTGATGATCCCTTTGGTTAATAATATATACATATACATTCCTAATAATTAGACACATGTAAATAGAAAATAAGAGGTTAAAGGAGAATATATCAGTATAACAAAGCACAAAATTTAAACTAGATTGAAGAAGATCAAGAAAGAGAAAAGAAAAGAAAAAGCCTCCAGATTTTGAAGATCCAATGAAACTTTAAAAAAAAAAAAAAAGAACCTTCAAATTTTCCTTTCGAAATGAGGTAATAAGAGGATTTTTTTTTTCTTTTTTCTTTGCCTCTCTTTCAAATTTGATTAACTTCTTTGGAAAACATATTTTAACTAGCCATGGAAAACGGATTTTTTTTTTAAAACTTTTATATAAGATACAAGTAATACTTTAAAAAAAATTTGAAAAATTATTTTTAAAGAAATAAGGTAAATCTATACTTTTTGTATAAGATGTTCTACCTTTATATACAAATTTTTTATTTTTTTTTAAAGTGTATCCAAATGGACACTAAACTATCTAGTTTCGAATTTTTACAACTTTGAATTGGATTTTATGGTAAACTAATTTACAATATAATGCATGGATTCATCTTAGATTCCATCTATAAATTTTTTTAATTATCTAATATAAGACATTATATTAATGGTTTGAATTAATAATGTAATTATAATTTATTTGGCAACTTTCTTCCTTCAAATATATAAAATGAAAATAAATTTTAAAAAATAAAAAAAATGAAAAAAAATAAAAAATAAAAAAGCTTTTTTTTATAGTTTTTCTAAGATGATTTGGTAGAGTACTGTTAGTTTATAGTTTTAACTTTATTTCATTTTACTTTTAACTTATTTATTGAGGTATGTTCTTTTTTTGAAACTCTTGTTTAGATTTTATAGAGAATATAAAGTTTAAGAAAAAAGATGAAATTTAAATAAAATAAGAATAAAGAAAGGCAAAAGGTGGATGAATTTTTTTAAGGCAAAGTTTGATAATTTGGCACTATCATGTAATGGGTGAAATTTTTAAATACTCAACAAAGGCTAGTGAAATTTAAATTAAAAGCTTGACATGTACCTTTTCGACCAAAATCTTTGGAGTTGGCGTAATGTTTTGAGTATGAGAGAGGTTAGTCTAGGGAATATTGCACATTAGTTCAAATAAAACATCAACATTTTTTTTTGTTAAATTCTAAATGAACACCACTATAAATTAATGCGATTTTGTATGCTCAATTAAATAAACTCATTCTTAAGGCATCACATGAAGTGTTTAAGTCTAATTAATATTAATTAAAAATGATTATATTAAAAAAAATCCAAAGTAATTTATTTTTATCATAAGTCAAGTAGGATAGTTTTATAAATAATTGGTTCTAGTATTCTTGTACACAATCACTATGTTTGTTGCACCTCCAAAAAATCTACTACTTGTAATTAATTGTATATTATTCTCCATATTCACATCAATTTATGTAGTATGATTAATTTAGCAATAAAATATAAGTTTACTTGAAATCGCTTTAAATTCCTATGATATTAAAGTTTAAGATTAAAACAATGTAACATTAGCTAAAAAGATTAAGATCTATAATGTAACATATAAAATTTCAAAAATTCAAGGAAGGGTAAACTCACACCTGTTCTACCCAGAAGAGTGGCTCAAGTTCACATTCCAAATTTATTTGTTGAAAGAGTATCTCCACTTTATCACAATCGAGCACTTCCAATTTTTTCAGAAGTGGCCAGCTTGAACTAAACCTTCCAGAGCAAAATCTTTTGAGTTGGTGTAAACCAGCGAGTGTGAGAGAGGTAAGGTTAGGGAATAAGAGTAAAGGTGCTGCTTCATCTTCATTTTCATTGGAACAATTGCCTCCACTTCACCCCCCGATATATGTAGGTCCTCAAGTTGCATAAGAGCACTCGCCACAGAAAGCGGAAAAAGATTTAGCAATTTGTTGCATTTACTTACTTCGCAATTTCCTTAATTTGGAAAATGAATTTGCTGGAAGTTGGTCAGGCCACAATGCTCTTATATTATGTAGTCTCAGTACAGACAAGGACTCCAAGCCTGGGAATGCAACCTGTGCAATTGATGATCCCTTTGGTTAATAATATATACATATACATTCCTAATAATTAGACACATGTAAATAGAAAATAAGAGGTTAAAGGAGAATATATCAGTATAACAAAGCACAAAATTTAAACTAGATTGAAGAAGATCAAGAAAGAGAAAAGAAAAGGAAAGAAAAGAAAAAGCCTCCAGATTTTGAAGATCCAATGAAACTTAAAAAAAAAAAAAACCTCCAAATTTTCCTTTCAAAATGAGGTAATAAGAGGATTTGTTTTTTCTTTTTTCTTTGCCTCTCTTTCAAATTTGATTAACTTCTATGGAAAACGTATTTTAACTAGCCATGGAAAACGGATTTTTTTTTTTAACTTTTATATACGATACAAGTAATACTTTAAAAAAATTGTGATATCTAAAAAAATTTTTGAAAAATTATTTTTAAAGAAATAAGGTAAATCTATACTTTTTGTATAAGAAGTTCTACCTTTATATACAAATTTCTATTTTTTTTTTAAAGTGTATCCAAATGGACACTAAACTATCTAGTTTTGAATTTTTACAACTTTGAATTGGATTTTATGGTCAACTAATTTACAATATAATGCATGGATTCATCTTAGATTCCATCTATAAATTTTTTTAATTATCTAATATAAGACATTATATTAATGGGTTGAATTAATAATGTAATTATAATTTATTTGGCAACTTTCTTCCTTCAAATATATAAAACGAAAATAAATTTTAAAAAATAAAAAAAAATGAAAAAAATAAAAAATAAAAATAGCTTATTTTATAGTTTTTCTAAGATGATTTTGTAGAATACTGTTAGTTTATAGTTTTAACTTTATTTCATTGTACTTTTAACTTTATTTATTGAGGTATGTTCTTTTTTAAAACTCTTGTTTAGATTTTATAGAGAATATAAATTTTAAGAAAGAAAATGAAATTTAAATAAGATAAGAATAAAGAAACGCAAAAGGTGGATGATTTTTTTTAAGGCAAAATTTGATAATTGACACTATCATGTATCGGGTGAAATTTTTAAATACTCAACAAAGGCTAGTGAAATTTAAATTAAAAGCTTGACATGTACCTTTTCGACCAAAAAGAGCGATTGTTGAATTTTGTTGTCAAGTTCACCTTTCAAACCTATTTCTTGAAATATCTCCACTTTACCACAATTGTGCACTACCAATTTTTTTAAAAGTGCCCATCTTGAAGTAAACCTTTTGAAGCAAAATCTTTGGAGTTGGTGTAAAGTATTGAGTGTGAGAGAGGTTAGTCTAGGGAATATTGCACATTAATTCAAATAAAACATCAACATTTTTTTTTTGTATTCTAAATAAACACCACTTTAAATTAATGCGATTTTGTATGCTCAATTAAATAAACTCATTCTTAAGGCATCACATGAAGTGTTTAAGTCTAATTAATATTAATTAAAAATGATTATATTAAAAAAATCCAAAGTAATTTATTTTTATCATAAGTCAAGTAGGATAGTTTTATAAATAATTGGTTCTAGTATTCTTGTACACAATCACTATGTTTGTTGCACCTCCAAAAAATCTACTACTTGTAATTAATTGTATATTATTCTCCATATTCACATCAATTTATGTAGTATGATTAATTTAGCAACAAAATATAAGTTTACTTGAAATCGCTTTAAATTCCTATGATATTAAAGTTTAAGATTAAAACAATGTAACATTAGCTAAAAAGATTAAGATCTATAATGTAACCTATAAAATTTAGAAAATTCAAGGAAGGGTAAACTCGCACCTGTTCTACCCAGAAGAGTGGCTCAAATTCACATTCCAAATTTATTTGTTGAAAGAGTATCTCCACTTTATCACAATCGGTCACTTCCAATTCTTTCAGAAGTGGCCAGCTTGAACTAAACCTTCCAAAGCAAAATCTTTTGAGTTGGTGTAAACACGAAGTGTGAGAGAGGTAAGGTTAGGGAATAAGAGTGCAGGTGCTGCTTCACCTTCATTTTCATTGGCAACGATTGCCTCCACTCCACTCGACGATATATGTAGGTCCTCAAGTTGCACAAGAGCACTCGCCACAGAAAGCGGAAAAAGATTTAGCAATTTGTTGCATTGACGTACTTCCAATTTCCTTAATTTGGAAAATGAATTTGCTGGAAGTTGGTCAGGGAGTGCAACCTGTGCAATTGATGATCCCTTTGGTTAATAATATATACATATACATTCCTAATAATTAGACACATGTAAATAGAAAATAAGAGGTTAAAGGAGTATATATCAGTATAACGAAGCACAAAATTTAAACTAGATTGAAGAAGATCAAGGAAGAGAAAAGAAAAAGCCTCCAGATTTTGAAGATCCAATGAAACTTAAAAAAAAAAAAAAATATTTACTACCTCGGATTTTAAATTTTTTTTAAATTATTTTTAAGGAAATAAGGTAAATCTATACTTTTTGTATAAGATATTTTACCTTTATAAACAAATTTCTGATTTTTTTTTTAAGTGTATCCAAATGGACACTAAACTATCTAGTTTCAAATTTTTACAACTTTGAATTGGATTTTATGGTGAACTAATTTACAATATAATGCATGGATTCATCTTAGATTCCATCTATAAATTTTTTAATTATCTAATATAAGACATTATATTAATGGGTTGAATTAATAATGTAATTATAATTTATTTGGCAACGTTCTTCCTTCAAATATATAAAACGAAAATAAATTTAAAAAAATAAAAAATAAATAAATAAAATGAAAAAAATATAAAATAAAAAAACTTATTTTATAGTTTTTCTAAGATGATTTTGTAGAGTATTAGTTTATAGTTTTAACTTTATTTGATTTTACTTTTAACTTTATTTATTGAGGTATGTTCTTTTTTGAAACTCTTGTTTAGATTTTATAGAGAACATAAATTTTAAGAAAAAAATGAAATTTAAATAATATAAGAATAAAGAAACGCAAAAAGTGGATGGATTTTTTTAAGGCAAAAGTTTGATAATTGGCACTATCATGTAACATGTGAAATTTTTAAATACTCAACAAAGGCTAGAGAAATTTAAATTAAAAGCTCGATATGTACCTTTTCAACCAAGAAGAGCGATTGTTGAATTTTGTTGTCAAGTTCACTTTTCAAACCTATTTCTTGAAATAGTATCTCCACTTTATCACAATTGAGCACTTCCAATTTTTTTAAAAGTGGCCATCTTGAAGTAAACCTTCCGAAGCAAAATCTTTGGAGTTGGGGTAAAGCAAGGAGTGTGAGAGAGGTTAGTCTAGGGAATAAGAATAAAGATGTTGCTTCATCTTCATTCTCATTAGCAACAATTGCCTCTAGTACTTTACAAGAGCTTATGTATAGGTCCTCAAGTTGCACAAGGACTTTCGCCACGGAAAGGGGAAAAACATTCAGCAATTCATCACAGCCAAATAATTCCAAGACCTTTAGTTTGGAAAAGGAATTTGCTGGAAGTTGGTTGTGCCACAATGCTTTCACTTTATGTAGAGAATCTGTTACATGCAAGGACTCCAAGGCAGGGAATGCAACCTATGCAATTGATGATCCATTTGGTTAATACATTCTCAATAACTAGACACATATAAATAGAACAAGAGAGGTGGAGGTGAATATGTCAATATGAAAAAGCACAAAATAAATTCATAATTTTATCTGCGTATTTTCTACATTATATGAAACTAAACTAGACCTCACTACAAGCAGCTTGAAACTCATTTAGAAGGAAAGTTTATTTTTATTAATTGTCTAAAACTAATAGACTTCTCATTATATAATACTTTGGTTTTAGTATTTTTCATTTATTCATTCTCCAATACAATTTTACTAACTTAAAACAAGTAGAGAATTTATATGTTGGAGTAATATGTATATGATTATTTTATCCTAAATTTTTTTGATTAATTAATTATCATTTTTAAAAGGTTTTATTGATGTGATTTGATAAATGGTCATATTAATAATATTAGAACATAAAAACAAATTAACTATATTTTATCTAATATTTACCAAAATATTGGTTTACTATCACAAATTATGAAATTAAAAATATAAAATAAAATGTTGGTTTCCAATAACTCCAACCTCGTCGTTTTATTAATATCTATATTTTGTTTATCTTTTTCTTCTTCTACATTTTGTTTGGTGATAGTTATTTTTGGGTTATAAACAAAGTATTTCATATTTTAAAACTTTATAACTCTTATAATAAGTATTTCATTCATTCCAAAATCGATTCTTCTCCCTTGCTATTGGTTTAGAATATAAAAATAAATTTATAAGTTTCTTTAAACCATATTAGTATCAATTATTCCTTTCATGAAAATAAAGAGAGTTTAATATTGAAAGAAAATTAACAAAAATATTTATGTTAAAAATAGTTAAGCAAAAAATCATATAATAAAAAAGAATGAATTAAGCCTTCAAATTATTAAAAAAATTAACATAATAAATTCATGAAAAAAAAGAAGTGCAGATTAGGCCTTAAAATTTATTCAGAAAAATAAAATAAAGATAATAAATGTATGATAAGTAAGAAAATATAAGAAAGGAAGGAAGACAGAAGGAAGACAAATACAAATACTTTTTACTAAAATTTTATATAATTTTGGTTTTGAAGTTTACTCTTTAATTCTGGTTTTTATTTTTTAGAATTTATTTATTTAGTGTAAAAGTAGTGTAAATAAATACTAGTAATGGCAGAAATTAGATATCGAGCAGTAAGATACCTGTTGACTGAAAAATGTCATTGACTCCTGGGTACCACTGCTTCTTGTGAAGTAGAAGCTAATGAGCTCTGGGAGAAAAGCCAAGTCCATATGTTGCAGTTGAGGAAAAGCTGATTCCCTTCCATGTTGTGCGGGAAGAGAGAAAACATATTTCAACCTCTCACAACTCTCTAGTCTTAGAATTCTTAAGTTACCAAAAGACCCCATCGGAATTGGGCCATGGCATACTGCCTCCAAGTTATCTAGGCCCCCAAGTTCCAGTTCCTCCAACATACAGAAGGTATTAGGTGGTGGAACCCATTCCGTACTGGAATGAAGGATGTATTGAACGGTAGGACATCGCCTGAGAGAGAGATACTTGAGTTCAACGAAACCCTCCTTGTCTAACTCATAAACCACATGCTTAGTATCATCCAATTTCCCCAAGTGTAGAACTTGACTTCTCTTCAACAGCTTGGAGAAGCACTTCACCATATAAAGACTTGTAACCCTTTGAAACACCAACCTTCTTGAGGCTTTATAATATGGTCCGTCATCGCCTATTACTATTGAATATCTGGTCAAGTTGAGGTTTTGGAAGAGCACATCATCTTCTGGAAACAAACTGGGATTTGATACTTCTACCTCCAAAGTCCTCAAACCAGACAGGGGTTTCAGCTCAGAAAGGCAAGCATTAATTCTTTCTCCCCTATTAAATCCTTCCCCCTCCCATTCAATTCTTGAACTTCCTTCCATACTCAAATACTCTAATTGGGATAGACTTGATATAACATTTCGTGGAATTACTTTAAGGCTATAGCAATACCGCAAATCCAACATCCTTAGATCACTCAATTGCGCCACTTCATTTGGCAGCTGTTCAATGTTGGACTCTGCCAAACTAAGGACTTGTAGTTTCTTCAGTTCTCCAATTACTGTTATGTCTTGGATCTGGCATTGATTTAGACGCAATGTTTGAAGATTTGAAAGAAAACCGAGTGATGAAGGAGATGGTGTAAGAGACACTTCAGACAAATCTAAAATTCTGAGTTGTTTGGTGTATTGGAAAAAGGCATCTGGAATTTTCAAATAAGCATCATCATTACTTGAATTCAATAAAAAGAATTCAAGTTTCGGACATACCAAGCCTTCTGGAAGCTCATCCATATTTCTGCATATCAAAGAGATGCGAGTGCAATTTCTGCACTCATCCGTCCTCTGCCATTCTCGTAATTCAACAGCTTCTTCTGATCCAACAGCTTCTCTCACCACAAATCGATGAGGATCTTTGGATGCAATTGATCTGGCAACATCACGAACAACATCATGCATTCTGACAAAAGCGTGATCAAAAAGCAAGCTCGGATATTCATCACCATCTCCTTCATGGTCAAGCAACAAGCTTGAGGCTTTGAGGTTTTCCACCAATGTAATTAGTCTATTTATTGCTTTCTCCCATAAATATATTCCTTCAAACAAATTCAAACACATGGCAAATTGTAGCAAGCGATCCATGGAAATATCACCATCCCCCAGCAAAGCGCAAAGTAAAAACAATGACTTTACTTCATCACCTTTCAAATGGTTGTAGCTCAGCTCCAGACATGAGTAGACGCCTTCAGTCACTCCTCCGATGCTTGTTGGTGCAGCCCCTCTCAGTTCTTCCAAGGCATTCTTCCATACATGCACACTCTCATCTCTTAATGTATTTGCAATGGTGACAATTGCAACTGGTAGACCGTCACATTTTTTAGCTACATCAACTGCTATGGGACACAGTTCAGGCTTCTCCACGGAATCACCTGCTGTCTTCTTGAATAAATTCCAGGCTTCATCTTCACTTAAATGTTGAAGATGGAACTCCTTTTGAGTACCCATATCTTTAGATAAAACCTGACGCTCCCGGGAAGTCAGCAGCACTTTGCACCCCTTGTGATCATCTCCATAAGGAATTCCTATTTCTCCCAAGTCAAGTTTCCCCCAGATATTATCCAAGATCACCAGGATCTTCTCATGCTTCTTCAAGCTTTTACTCAGGCGAACTCCTCTTTCATTGTTATTGTCAAGCGTCAAATCCAACATACTTGCAATTTTTCCTTGAATTTCTGCGATGTTGGGAGTTTGGGATATGTTTGCCATGACCACCTTGTGAAAGAGCTTGTCTTCATGCGCTTGTAGGGCTACTTGTTTGACAAGAGTGGTTTTGCCCACGCCGCCCATTCCCCAGACACCGATCATGGGCATATTTTCGTTTCCCAAGGCCTGCATAATTTCGTTAAAAGTAGACTGTCTTGACTGGAAAGCTACATAATCTTTGGAAGATGCAGAGACGATGAATGGAACAGGAGAAGGAGAAGGGCGAAACGCTACTCTGTCACCAAAGTTATGAGCTCGTTGGATTTTAAGAACAATGTCCTCAGCCAGGTTCTTTGCTTGCTTGCTTAGCTGGTAGCGGGACTTTAAATAGAAACAGCTCTTGCTTGCTTTCTTTTCATCTTCAATGAAGTCCTCTTTCTTTTGGATGATCCTTTCAGCACCCTTAAGCCACTCCTGAACATCAGGAAAGATTTCATCCCCTTGCCTATTAGCCTCTTCCACCGATTGCTGCAGCCTCACTCTGGCATGATCGAGCATCTCAAATTGCTCAATCAGATCCACATAGTTGCGACGGTAGTTAAAGAGATAACCCAGTTGATCTGCAATTATATCAACCAGGCACTCTGCGACTTTTGCTGCAACGGAAATAACAGTATCAACCATTTCCAACTTCTCTCTAGGAAACGATGAGAATTGAGCAAAGGCAGATAAAGAATTAATAGAGCAACCACAGCAGGAGAAAGACAATACGCAAGAGATTGATATTTGATTGAAACTGTTGCGACGGAAGAAATGGAAGGTTTGAGGTATAAAAAGAGCAGAGTTTGTGGAAGAGAGCTGGATTTTTTTTTTTTTTTCTTTCAGGAAGAGAGGAGAGGAGAGGAGAGGAGAGACAGAAATCAGGAAAATGGAAAAGGAGAGTGATTACTGGTAAAGAAGAAGAAATAGTTGATAAAAAAGAGAAAAGGGTTACAGAGTGAAGAGATTGAGAAAGCTTTGGATTTTGGAATTCAGTGATCCCCAAAACGAAAATAAGTAAAAGGCTTTCTGGCAAGAGGGAGAGACGGAGAGAAGGAAAATGAAAAAATGGGAAACAGCAGTGAGTATTGGGTGATAAATCGACGAGGAAACGGTTGTTTTGGTGAAAGGAGAAAGGAGAGCAGCAAGCCAACTTCAGAATAGCAGAACAGCAGAATTGCAGATTCCTGAATGTGAAAATAGTTTGGTTAGAAGGAAAGGGTGTTTTATTAATAATAGGAAAACAAGAATCTTCTGAGTTCTTGCTTTTTGGACTTTCGCCACCTAACCTCAGACTCGCTCATTACTCACCGACTCCTCCAACTACTCTGTTATCGCCACCATCATACTATTATTATATTCACAGAATTTTAAAAAATATAACAATTAAAACTTCCATTTCTAAATTTACGGTATCTCATGATAACTCAAATAAAAAATTACATTCAATTTAAGCATCATATTTTGACGTTATATTTTTCAGAAATAACTTTAAATTTTAAAATTTATACCAAAATTGTTTTTTTTTCAAAAATAATTAATATGCACCTATAATTAAGAAGACTTCACTATATTTATAATCTCAAAAACTTTATGGAATATTATAATATAACTATTAAAATTATTTATTTATTTGAAAAAAAAAATTATTCATTTTTAGAATAAACTCTTATTCTTTTAACTAAAAGGATCAAACAATCAAAAGAGGACTTTTTTGACTATGAAAAATTGTAGCATCAGAATACCTCATACACAAGGAATTCTTTCCATTTATTTGTGTTCCAAAAAATTCAGATGATAAATAATAGGGAAGGACACATGTGGGATGGCGCAGAGACAACTTGTCATTGCTGTCAAGAGTGTGAGGTCTTGTCATATTACTTATATATAAATAATAAAAGAATGTAAAATATTTCAACTTTTATCTTCAATACAATCTTATTAAATGATAAAATCTAAATATGTGAATACTTTTTATTTTATAAAATAATGAAATTATAATATTTAGTTATTAAAAAATAAATTATTATCTAACTGAACTATAATATTATTGTTTATTTTATTCATATTTCATTAATTTTACATGGTATCATTTTTATTTATATTTTATTATTTTTACAATTTTATGATTTTGATATTTGATTTTATGTAAATAGTGAATAAAGTTATGTATTATTGAAATAAATAAAAAGAATTCAGTCTTGG